>NW_026776420.1:0-60560 GCF_030936135.1 Gavia stellata
TGGGTCCATTTTGGGGGGGGGGGTCCTTCTCGGTGCCTGGGTCCATTTTGGGGGGGGGTCCCCCCTTCTTGGTGCCTGGGTCCATTTTGGGGGGGGTCCCCTTCTCGGTGCTGGGTCCATTTTGGGGGGGGGTCCCCTTCTCGGTGCCTGGGTCCATTTGGGGGGGGGTCCCCCTCCTTCTTGGTGCCTGGGTCCATTTGGGGGGGGGGTCCCCCTTCTTGGTGCCTGGGTCCATTTTGGGGGGGGGGTCCCCCCTTCTCGGTGCCTGGGTCCATTTTGGGGGGGGTCCCCCCTTCTTGGTGCCTGGGTCCATTTTGGGGGGGGGTCCCCTTTTTTTTGGGGGGTCCCCCTGGATGTCTGGGTCCCCTTGGGGGGCATAGGGGGACAGTGGGGACCCCATTTGCCATGGTGATGGGTGGGGACACTCCCCCCCCCCCCCCCCCCCCAAGGCAGTGAGGGGGTATTGGGCCTCGGCTCGGCTGCCTTCTCCCCCTCCTCTTCCTCCTTCACCTTTGCTCTCCTTCCTCCCTCCTCATCCTCCCCTGGATCTTCATCCCCCCTCCTCATCCTCCTCCGTCTTCATCCCCCTTCTTCCTACCCTCCTCCTTCATCCTCCTTCCTCCCTCCTCATCCTCGCGCCCCTTCCTCCCCCTCCTCTTCCTTCATCTTCGCCCTCCTTCCGCCCTCATCATCGTTATCCTTCCTCCCTCCTCATCCTCACCCCCCCCTCCTCCCATCCTTCTCCTCCTTTCATACCCAATCTTCATCCTCCTTCCTCCCTCCTCATCCTCCCCCCTCCTTCATCCCCATCTTCACCCTCCTTCCTCCCTCTTCATCCTCACCCCCCATCGTCTGCCTCCTTCATCTTCACCCTCCATCCCTCCTCATCCTCAGCCCCCCATCCTCCTCCTCCATCTTCATCCTCCTTCATCCCCATCCTCTTCCTCCTTCATCCCCATCCTCTTCCTCCTTCATCCTTCCTCATCCTCACCGCCCTTCCTCCCCATCCTCCTTCATCCCTCCTCATCCTCAACCCCATCCTCCTTCACCCCCATCTTCATCCTCCTTCCTCCCCTCCTCCTCCATCATCATCCTCCTCCTTCCCTTGTCATCCTCACTCCCCCTGATTCCCCAGCCTCCTTCATCCCCCTTTGTCCCTCCTCATCCTCACCCCCATCCTCCTCATCCATCCTCCTCCATCTTCATCCTCCTCCATCTTCATCCTTCCTCCCTCCTCATCCTCACCCCCCCAATTCCCCATTTTCCCCCCTCCTTCCTCCCTCATCCTCACCCCCTTCCTCCCCATCCTCTTCCTCCCTCCTCATCCTCACCCCCCTCTTCCTCATCATCATCCTCCTTCATCCCCATCTTCAGCCTCCTTCCTCCCTCCTCATCCTCCTTCATCTTCACCCTCCTTCATCCCTCCTCACCCCCTTCTCCTTCACCCCATCTCCATCCCTCCTTCTTCCCCATCCTCTTCCTCCTTCACCCCTCCTCATCCTCATCCCCCCATCTTCCTTCACCCCATCGTCATTCTCCTTATCCTCTTCCTCCTTCACCCTCCTCATCCTCACCCCCCCATCCTCCTCATCCATCCTCCTCCATCTTCATCCTCCTTCCTCCCTCCTCATCCTCACCCCCCCAATTCCCCATCCTCCCCCCTCCTTCCTCCCTCATCCTCACCCCCTTCCCTCCCCATCCTCTTCCCTCCCTCCTCATCCTCACCCCCTCTTCCTCATCATCATCCTCCTTCATCCCCCATCTTCAGCCTCCTTCCTCCCTCCTCATCCTCCTTCATCTTCACCCTCCTTCATCCCTCCTCACCCCCATCGTCCTTCACCCCATCTTCATCCTCCTTCTTCCCCATCCTCTTCCTCTTCACCCCTCCTCATCCTCAACCCCCATCTTCCTTCACCCCATCGTCATTCTCCTTCCTCCCCATCCTCTTCCTCCTTCCTCCCTCCTCATCCTCACCCCCCCATTCCCCACCCTCCCCCCTCCTTCCTCTCCATCTTCATCCTCCCGCGTTCCCCCATTTCCATCCTCATCCTCCTTCTTCATCCCCCCCCCCCCCCCCCCCCCCCCCCCCCCCCAAAAAAACCCGTTGCGGCTCCACCGTTGCCGAGGGAAACCGCCCCCGGCGGCCGCCGCGGGGGGGACCCCGGCGTGGGGGGGGGCACCCAGGAGTTCGGGTGTCCCCCCCATAGAGCACCTAAGCGGTTGAGGCCCCCCCCCCCCATAGAGCACCCAGGGTGCCGGGCCCCCCCCCACCATAGGGCACCCAAGCGGCCGTGCCCCCCCCCCCACCATAGAGCACCCAACAGTTCGGGTGTCCCCCCCCAATAGAGCACCCAAGCAACCGGGCCCCACCCCCATAGAGCACCCAGGCGGCTGCCCCCCCCACCCAGAGCACCCAAGCGGCTGTGCCCCACCCCCAATGAGCACCCAAGCGGCTGCCCCCCCCCGCCATAGAGCACCCAGGGTGCCGGGCCCCCCCCCAGAGCGCCCAGGCGGCTGTGCCCCCCCCCCCCCATAGAGCACCCAGGCGGCTGTGCCCCCCCCACCCAGAGCACCCAGGGTGCAGGTCCCCCCCCCCAGAGCACCCAGGCGGCTGCCCCCCCCACCCAGAGCACCCAGGGTGCCGGTCCTCCCCCCCCCCATATAGCACCCAGGCGTTCGGGTGTCCCCCCCCCACCATAGATCACCCAGGCGGCTGTGCCCCCCCCCCAGAGCACCCAAGCGGCTTGTGCCCCCCCCCCATAGAGCACCCAGGCGGCGGCGCCCCCCCCCCCATAGAGCACCCCAGGCGTTCGGGTGTCCCCCCCCCCATAGAGCACCCAAGCGGCTGTGCCCCCCCCCATATAGAGCACCCAGGCGGCTGTGCCCCCCCCCATAGAGCACCCAGGGTGCAGGTCCCCCCCATAGAGCTCCCAGGCGTTCGGGTGTCCCCCCCCCCATAGAGCACCCAGGCGGCTGTGCCCCCCCCCATAGAGCACCCAGGGTGCAGGTCCCCCCCCATAGAGCACCCAGGCGGCTGTGCCCCCCCCCCCCAGAGCACCCAGGCGGCTGTGCCCCCCCCCCCCCCGAGCACCCCAGGCGTTCGGGTGTCCCCCCCCATAGAGCACCCAAGCGGCTGTGCCCCCCCCCCAGAGCACCCAGGCGGCTGTGCCCCCCCCCCCCATAGAGCACCCCAGGGTGCAGGTCCCCCCCCCATAGAGCACCCAAGCAGCTGTGCCCCCCCCCCCATAGAGCACCCAGGCCGGCTGTGCCCCCCCCCATAGAGCACCCAGGCGGCTGTGCCCCCCCACCCAGAGCACCCAGGGTGCAGGTCCCCCCCCCCATAGAGCACCCAAGCGGCTGTGCCCCCCCCCCAATAGAGCACCCAGGCGGCGGCGCCCCCCCCCCCCATAGAGCACCCCAGGCGTTCGGGTGTCCCCCCCCCATAGAGCACCCAAGCGGCTGTGCCCCCCCCCCAATAGAGCACCCAGGCGGCTGTGCCCCCCCCCATAGAGCACCCAGGGTGCAGGTCCCCCCCCATAGAGCACACCAGGCGGCTGTGCCCCCCCCCCATAGAGCACCCAGGCGGCTGTGCCCCCCCCCATAGAGCACCCAGGCGGCGGGCCCCCCCCCCCCATAGAGCACCCAGGCGTTTCGGGTGTCCCCCCCCCCATAGAGCACCCAAGCGGCTGTGCCCCCCCCCCCCTAGAGCACCCAGGCGGCTGTGCCCCCCCCCAGAGCACCCCAGGCGGCTGTGCCCCCCCCCCCATAGAGCACCCCAGGGTGCAGGTCCCCCCCCATAGAGCACCCAAGCGGCTGTGCCCCCCCCCCCCATAGAGCACCCAGGCGTTCGGGTGCCCCCCCCCCCCCCATAGAGCACCCAGGCGGCTGTGCCCCCCCCCCAGAGCACCCAAGCTGCCGGCCCCGCCCCCCCCCCGGTGCTATTTTTAGCCCCCGGCGCCTATTTTTAGCGCAGCGACTTCAGCGCCCAAATTTGCAGCGGCGGAGCCCGGGGGGGGGGGGGGAGGGGCGGGGAATGGCGACGGGGGGGGCGGGGCCAACTCCGGGGGCGCCCGCGAAAGGGGGGGAGGGGGAGAAGGGGGTTCCCAAAGGCCTGGGGGAGGGGGAAGGGGGGGGGATACCTTTGGGCCCCCCCCCGAACCACTGGGTCCCCCCAAGTAGGGGGAGCCCCAATGACACGCAACACCCCCCCCATCCCTTCGTTGACACCCCCCCCCCCCGTCCGTCTGTCAGTCCCTCTGTCGCTCCTTCCACCCATCCTCCCGCCCCCCATTGACCCCCCATTGATCCCTGCACCCCATTGGCTCCTTCCGCCCCCCCCGCCATTGCCCCCCCCCCTTCTCCTCACCCTTCCACTCAACCCTCCCTCTCTTGACCCACCGGTGGCTCCTCCGCTCTGTCCGCCCGTCCGTCCGTCCGTCCGTCCAGCCCTTGAGCCCCTCCATCTCCCCATTGAGCCTCCCTCCGCCCCCCCATTGACCCCCTCCGTCCCTCCTCCATCCCATGAGCCCCTCCATCTCCCCATTGGCCCCCTCCATCTCCCCATTGGTCCCTCCATCCCTCTGTTGACCCCTCCATCTCCCCATTGGCCCCTCCATCCCCCCGTTGGCCCCTCCATCTCTCCATTGCCCCCTCCATCCCTCTGTTGACCCCTCCATCCCCCCATTGCCCCCCTCCGTCCCCCGTTGACCCCCTCCATCCCCCCCGTTGACCCCTCCACCCTTCTCTTGACCCTCCATCCATTCCTCCACCTCTCCGTTGACCCCCTCCATCCCTCTCTCCATCCCTTGATCCCTCCATCCCCCTGTTGACCTCTCCATCCCTCCCTTGACCCCCTTCATCCCTCTGTCCATCCCATGAGCCCCTCCATCCCTCCGTTGACCTCTCCATCCCTCCGTTGACTCCTCCATCCCTCTGTTGACCCTCCACCCATTCCTCCATCCCTCTGTTGACCCCTCCATCAATGCCTCCATCTTTTGAGTCCCTCCGTTGGCCCCTCCATACCCCCGTTGACCCTCTCCATCCCTCCGTTGGCCCCTCCGTCCCCCCGTTGACCCTCTCCATCCCTCCGTTGGCCCCTCCGTCCCCCCGTTGACCCTCTCCATCCCTCTTTCCACCCCTTGAGCCCCTCCAGCCCCCTATCACCCCCCCCATCCCTCTGTTGACCCCTCCACCCCTCCCTCCATCCCTTCCTTGACCCACCGTTGGCTCCTCCACCCCTCTGTTGACCCCTCCACCCATCCATCCACCCCTTGAGCTCCTCCACCCCTCCCTCCATTCCCCCCATGGCCCCCTCCATCCCTCTGTTGCCCCCTCCATCAATGCCTCCATCTTTTGAGTCTCTCTGTTGGCCCCTCTGTACCCTGTTGACACTCTCCATCCCCCCATTGCCCCCCTCCATCCCCCCGTTGACCCCTCCATCCCTCCGTTGACTCCTCCATCCCTCTGTTGACCCTCCACCCATCCCTCCATCCCCCCATTGCCCCCTCCATCAATGCCTCCATCTTTGAGTCTCTCCATTGGCCCCTCCATTCCCCCCCGTTGACCCTCTCCATCCCTCCCTCCACCCCTTGAGCCCCTCCGGCCCCTATCACCCCCCCCATCCCTCTGTTGACCCTCCACCTCTCCCTCCATCCCCCGTTGACCCCCCCCCTCCCTCCCTCCACATCCCCCCCTCCTCCCCTTGAGCCCCCCACCCCCCCCCATCTCCCCTTCCACCCTCCCTCGACTCCCCCAACCCTCCCTCCACCGCTCCCCCCCCCCCCCTCCACTTTCCCGCCGAGGGGGCGTGCCCCCCCGCCCCGCCCCACCCCCGGCCACGCCCCCCACCGCGCGCCATCTCCTATTTCGGTGCGAAGCCGCCGCGCACCGCCCCCCCTCCCCCCGCCCCCTGCGCCGCGCGCGCGTCAGCGCTGACGCGGCCGCCCCCCCCCCCCCCCCCTCCCTCCACCGGTGCTGCGAATGGGCGGGGCGGGGTGGGGGGGGGGGGGGAGTGACGCAGCGGTGACGTCGGGCAGCGCGGTCCATATAAGGGGCGGGCGGGCGGCGGCGCGGCGCGAGGATGCTCCGCTCCACCAAGGGCGCCTCCAAGGCGCGGCGGGGACCAGATCAACGCCGAGATCCGCGCCCCTGCGCGACCTCCTGCCGCTGCCCGAGGGGGATCGGCCGCGCCTCTCCTACCTGCACGTCATGGCCCTCGCCTGCATCTACACCCGCAAGGGCGCCTGCCTCCGGCCCGGTGGGTTTAAGCGGCTGCGGCGGTTGTGGGGTGGGAGAGGAGAGGTGGGGTTGGGGTGGGAGGAGGTAGGGGAATGGGGATGGGGGGTTGGCATTGGGATGGGGGAAGGAATTGGTATTGGGGTGGGAGTGGGAGTTGGGGTGGGAGTGGGAGTCGGGGTGGGAGTGGGCTTCGGGGTGGGACCGGGCATCGGGGGGCAATGGGCATCGGGGTGGGGTCCGGGCATCGGGGGGCAATGGGCATCGGGATGGGACCGGGCATCAGGGTGGGAATGGGCATCGGAATGGGATCGGGCATCGGCGTGGGATCAGGCATCGGCGATGGGAATGGGCTTCAGGATGGGACACGGGCACCAGGATGGGACCAGGTGTAGGCACCGGGATGGGAATGGGCATCGGGATGGGAATGAGCATCGGGATGGGAACCGGGCATCGGGATGGGAATGGGCTTCGGGATGGGACCGGGCATCGGGATGGGACCAGGTGTAGGCACCGGGATGGGACCAGGCATCGGGATGGGAATGGGCATCGGGAGGGGACCAGGGCTTCGGGATGGGACCAGGCATCGGGATGGGAATGGGCTTCGGGATGGGAATGGGCTTCGGATGGGACCAGGTGTAGGCATCGGGAGGGGACCAGGCATCGGGAGGGGACCAGGCATCGGGAGGGGAATGGGCATCGGGAGGGGAATGGGCACCGGGATGGGACCAGGTGTAGACACTGGGATGGGACCAGGCACTGGGATGGGAATGGGCACCGGGATGGGACCAGGTATAGGCATCAGGATGGGACTGGGCACCGGGATGGGAATGGGCACCGGGATGGGACCAGGCACAGGCACAGGACCGGGCATCAGCATCAGGTTGGGACCGGGGAATGTGCACCGGGATGGGACCAGGGAATGCACCGGGAAGGGACCGACCGCCGGCATTAGGAAGAGGGCAGGAACTGCTGTCGGGAGCGGGGGACCGGGCTGAGCAGCGACGACGGGATGGAAGCGGGTTGGGAGCGGGCTGGGAGCGGGCAGCTGCACCGGGGATGGAGACAGGCAGCAGAAGGGGAACGGGGAACCGACACCGGGCTGGAGAAAGGAGCCGGCGGAGGGACGGGGATGGGCACCGGGAGAGGGACAGCCCCCAGCGTCAGGATGGGACGGGGACCGGGACGGGGACCGGGACGGGGACAGGGAGCGGAGCAGGCAGGGGAGGGATCAGCACCACGGAGAGGGAGCGGGGAGCGCGATCAGCACCGCGGACAGCGGTCGGGGCACCGGGGGTGCGGGTTCAGCACCGCGGACAGCGGCGGCTGCGGCACCGGGTTCAGCACCGCGGACAGCGCCCGGGACCGGGATCAGTGACAGGGACCGGGAACAGTGACAGGGACCGGGATCAGGGGCTGGGAGAGGGAGCGGGACCCGGGATCAGTGACAGGGACCGGGAACAGTGACAGGGACCGGGATCAGTGACAGGGACCGGGATCAGGACAGGGACCGGGATCAGGGGCTGGGAGAGGGAGCGGGACCCGGGATCAGGATCGGGACCCGGGATCAGTGACAGGGACCGGGAACAGGGGCTGGGCGAGGGAGCGGGACCCGGGATCAGGATCAGGACCCGGGATCAGTGACAGGGACCGGGATCAGTGACAGGGACCGGGATCAGGGCCTGGGAGAGGGAGCGGGACTGAGGATCAGGGTCGGGACCCGGGATCAGTGACAGGGACCGGGATCAGGGGCTGGGAGAGGGAGCGGGACCCGGGATCAGGACAGGGACCGGGATCAGTGACAGGGACCGGGATCAGTGACAGGGACCAGGATCAGTGACAGGGACCGGGATCAGGGCCTGGGAGAGGGAGCGGGACTGAGGATCAGGATCGGGACCCGGGATCAGTGACAGGGACCGGGATCAGTGACAGGGACCGGGAACAGGGGCTGGGAGAGGGAGAGGGACCCGGGATCAGGACAGGGACCAGGATCAGGACAGGGACCGGGATCAGTGACAGGGACCGGGATCAGGGCCTGGGAGAGGAAGCAGGACCCGGGATCAGGATCGGGACCCGGGATCAGGACAGGGACCGGGATCAGGGGCTGGGAGAGGGAGCGGGACCCGGGATCAGGATCGGGACCCGGGATCAGGATCGGGACCCAGGATCAGTGACAGGGACCGGGATCAGTGACAGGGACCGGGGGTCAGGATTGGGACCCGGGACCAGGATAGGGACTGAGACCAGTGACAGGGACCAGGGATGAGGGCTGGGATAAGGGGACCAGGACAGGGACCGGGATCAGGGGCTGGGAGAGGGAGTGGGACCCAGGATCAGGATCGGGACCCGGGATCAGGACAGGGACCGGGATCAGTGACAGGCACCAGGATCAGGACCTGGGATCAGGGCAGGGACTGAGAGCGGGACCAGGGACCAGGGCTGGGATAAGGGGACCGGGACAGGGACCGGGATCAGGGGCTGGAAGAGGGAACAAGACAGGGATAGGGACCCAGACCGGTGACAGGGACCAGGGATCAGGATGGGGACAGGGGGGCTGGGACAGGGACCAAGATCCTGGGACAGGGACTGGGGCTGGAACTGGGTCAGGAACCGGGACAAGGACCAGGATCAGGGACCAGAACTGGGGCTGGAGACAAGGGACGGGGACACGGACCAGGGACAGGGACTGGGGATGGGGACAGGGACTAGGGACAGGGACAGGGACAGGGATTTGGAACAGGGACTGGGACTGGGGATGGGGACTGGGATCAGGGACTGGGATTGGGGACAGGGACTGGGATTGGGAATGGGGACACGGACAGGGATTGGGATTGGGGACAGGGACTGGGACTGGGGACGGGGACCAGGGACCAGGGACAAGGACTGGGAACAGGGACAGGGACCAGGGATGGGGACAGGGACTGGGATTGGGGACAGGGACTGGGGACAGGGACTGGGACTGGGAATGGGGACACAGACAGGGACTGGGATTGGGGACAGGGACTGGGACTGGGGACAGGGACCAGGGACAGGGACCAGGGATGGGGACACAAACTGGGACCGGAGACAGGGACAGGGACCGGGGACAGGAACAGGGACTGGGGACAGGAACAGGGACTGGGATTGGGGACAGGGACAGGGACCGGGGACGGGGACTGGGCCTGGGGACTCCTCTGGGTCCACATGGGTGATGCTGTGGGTCCTGCCAGCGCCGCCATAGTTTCACGCGGGTGAGGCTATGGGTGCCACCAGCAACTCCATGGGTGCCGGGGCCACGTGGGTGCCCTGGGGCTGTGGCAAGGACTAGGTGGCAGGTGCTGGATGGGTGCTGGATGGGTGCTGGATGGGTGCTGACGTGTGTCCCCATGCAGGCCCGGCGCGGGGAGCACCCATGGAGCTGCTGGGGGGTCCGGAGCTGGCTGACCTGGTGGCATCGCTGCCCGGGTTCCTGCTGGCCGTCACCCGCGAGGGGAAGCTGGTCGGCGTCACCGACAACGTCGCACAGCACCTGGGGCACTCCATGGTGGGCACCCGCACGTGGGGACGGGGTTGGGTGCTGGGTGCTGTCCCCCCTGGGTGGCGGTGGCTCTAGTGCTGCAGGATAATGGGTGCTGGGTGCCAGGGGAGGGTGCTGGGTGCTGATCCTCCCGCCTCCCCCCACGCGGGTGGTCCTGGTGCTGCAGGTTGATGGGTGCTGGGGGGTGCTGGGTGCCAGGGGAGGGTGCTGGGTGCTGGGTGCTGATCCTCCCGCCTCCCCCCGGTGCAGGTGGACCTGGTGGCGCAGGGCGACAGCATCTACGACCTCCTGGATCCGGCCGACCACCCCCTGGTGCGACATCAGCTCACCCTGCCCGGGCCCCCCCCGGCAGGTGGGTGGGGCCTCCGAGGGGGGGCGGGGCCTGGGGGAGGGGCTTGGGGGGGCGTGGGCAGAGGGAGGGATGGATGGAAGGAAGGAGAGAGGGATGGAAGGACAGAGGGTTGGAAGGAGGGTTGGAGGGAAGGAAGGACAGAGGGATGGAAGGAAAGAAGGTTGGAAAGATGGATGGAAGGATGGACGGATGGATGGAGAGATGGATGGATGGAAGGATGGATGGAAGGATGGATGGAGAGATGGAGAGATGGAAGGGTGGAAGGATGGAGAGATGGATGGAGAGATGGATGGAGAGATGGATGGAAGGATGGATGGAAGGATGGATGGATGGAGAGATGGATGGGTGGAGAGATGGGTGGAGAGATGGGTGGAGAGATGGATGGAAGGATGGATGGAGAGATGGATGGAAGGATGGATGGAGAGATGGATGGAAGGATGGATAGAAGGGTGGATAGAAGGGTGGATGGACAGATGGAGAGATGGAAGGATGGAGAGATGGATGGACAGAAGAATGGAGAGATGGAGAGATGGAAGGATGGAGAAATGGAAGGATGGAGAGATGGAGAGATGGAAGGATGGAGAAATGGAAGGATGGAAGGACGGAGAGATGCATGGACGGAAGGATGGAGAGATGGAAGGATGGAGAGATGGAAGGATGGAGAGATGGATGGAGGCCGGAGGGACCAACAGAGCCCCCTCCTCCCCCAGAGCGCCTCTTCCGCTGCCGCTTCACCACCTCGCGGGCCTCGCGCCGTCCCAGCGCCGGGCGGAAGCTGGTGCTGCTGCGGGGCCGGTTCCAGGCCCCCCCCGGCCCCCCCGGAGCCTCCCCGGGGCTTTTTGTCGCCTTCTGCGCCCCCCTGGACCCCCCGCCCTGGCCCTGCCCCGACTGCCTGCTGCTGCCTGCCTTCCAGAGCCGCCACGCCCGCGACCTCGCCCTGCTCGACGTCTCCGACAGGTTAGGACTCGGGCGTCCGGGAGGAGACCCAAGTATCCGGGAGAGATCCTGGCATCCAGGAGGGATCCAGGTGTCTTGGGGGGGGTCACACACCCAGGCATCCGGGACGGGACCCAGGCATCCAGGAGGGATGCAGGCATCTGGGGAGGGGACCCAGGCATCCGGGTGTCCGGTGGGATCCAGGCTTCCAGGAGGGGACACAGGTGTCCGGGGCGGACCTACGTGTCTGGGGGGGGGACCCAGGCATGGGTGGGTGAGGGACCCAGGCGTGCTGTCCCACAGTGTCCTGATCCACCTGGGCTACGGGCGGGGGGAGCTCCTGGGTCGTTCCTGGTACCGGCTCCTGCACCCCGAGGACCTCGGCCACGTCGCCCGCCAGCACCTTCGCCTCGGTGAGCGTCCCCTCGGCTGTCCCCAGGGTCCCCTGAGGTCTCCCTGTGCCCCCTGGCTGTCCCTTGGGTTTCCCGGTGTCCCTCAGTCCCCCCTGGGGTCTCCCTGTCCCCTCGATGGTCCCTTGGGACCCCTGGGGTCTTCCTGTCCCCTGGGTCCCCATGTCCCCAAGGGTGTCACCCATCACCCTGGGTGTTCCCTGGGTCCCCTGCTGTCACTCCTCCACGCCCCCCCCCGCAATGTCCTCAGTGTCCCACACATCCCCTGGGGTCACCTTGTCTCCCCACTGGGTGTCCTCCATGTCCCCGCTGGCCCCCCATCCCCATTGACGTCCCCATGTCCCCATCCACCCTAATCGTCCCCACTGATGTCCCCATGTCCCCATCCCTCCCAATCGCCCCTGTCCCCGTTGACGTCCCCATTCACCCCAATCGACCTTGTTGACGTCCCCATGTCCCCAACCCCCCCAATCACTCCCATCCCGTTGACGTCCCCATGTCCCCACCCCTCCCAACCACCACCTCCCCTGCCCTCACCCCACCATCCTCGCTGACGTCCCCGTGTCCCCGCAGCAGGAGCAGGGGCGGAAGGCGCGGGGGGAGCTGGTGACACGGCTGCAGCGCAAGGACGGCCTGGGCTGGACGTGGGTCTACGCCCGCCTGCGCCCCGAGGGCCCGGCCCTGCTCGCCCACAACTTCATCATCAGGTGAGCGGACCCAGGCGTCCGGGTGACCGCAGTCCACCCCGGGGGACCCAGGCGGCCGGGTGGCCCCATCACCCCCCCAGGGGACCCAGGTGTCCCATCACCCCCAAGGGAAGCCCAATGTCTGGGCACCTTCCACCCCACGTGGGACCCATGGGTCCGGGCACCCACCACTCCCCTGGGGGGACCCAGGAATCCGGGCTCACCCAAGGCCACCCATAACCCCCTGTCTCTCCCGCAGCGAGGCCGAGGCCTGGTGCCTGCGACAGCAGCTGGCGGCCGAGGCCCCCCCGGGCCCCCCCGAGCCCTTCGGCCCCGGCCTTGACTTCCCCGGTGCCGGCATCGGAGCTGATGGGGACCTTGGTGTCGGCGCCGGCCCTGGCGTTGGCCTCGGTGTTGGTCCTGGCGTTGGATCCGGCGTCGACCTTGGTGTTGGATCTGGGCTTGGAGATGACGTTGGAGCTAATGTTGGTGTCAACGTTGGCCTTGGCCTTGGGGTCAACGTTGGATGTGGCCTTGGAACCGATGTTGGACACAGTCTTGGAGCTGGCCTCGGGGCCAACGTTGACCCTGGTCTTGGAGCTGGTGTTGGACCCGGTCTTGGAGCCAACATGGGACCTGGTCTTGACACCAACTTGGGACCTGGTCTTGGTGCTGCCATCGGACATGGTCTTGGAGGCAACGTTGGGGCCAGCGTTGACCCTGGTCTTGGAGCCGGCGTCGGAGCGAATGTTGGACGTGGGCTTGGAGAAGATGTTGGCCATGGTCTTGGCTCTGATGTCGGCGCTGGAGTTGGCATTGGCGTGGGAGCCGGCATCGGCGTGGGACCTGGCATCAGAGTCGATGTCGGCCTCGGTGTGGCAGCTGGCGCCAGCGCCGACGTTGGCCCCAACCTTGGGGCTGATATTGGAGCTGCTCTCGGAGCTGGCGCCGGAGATGATGTTGGAGCTGGTCTCCAAGCCAATGGCGGAGCAGACATTGGCCCCAGTCTCGGAGCCGGTGTTGCGCTCAGCGTCGGGGCCAACATTGGGCCTGGTCTCGGTGGCGGCGTCAGAGCCAGCGTCGGGCTCGGCATTGGGGCTGTCGGCCCTGCTCCTCCATCCGACGTCGGCGCTAGCGTTGGACTCGCCGTCGGTGCCAGCGTTGGAGCCAATGTAGGTGCTGGAGTCAGCGCTGGTGTTGGACTTGGCCTTGGAGCCAATATTGGAGCCAACGTTGGCTCCAGTCTTGGATCCACTGTTGGAGTTGGCCTTGGAGCTGCTCTTGGAGCCAATGTTGGCTCCGCTCTTTCATCTGGTGTTGGACCTGGCGTTGGACTTGCCGTTGGAGCTGCCGTTGGAGCCAATGTTGGCTCCAGTCTTGGACCCAGCATTGGACTTGCTGTTGGAGCCGGCGTTGGAGCCAACGTTGGCTCTTCTCTTGGACCCGGTGTTGGACTTGCCGTTGGAGCTGGCGTTGGAGCCACCGTTGGCTCTGCTCTTGGACCCGGTGCTGGACTTGCTGTTGGAGCCAATGTTGGTGCTGCTCTTGGATCCGATGTTGACGTTGGTGTTGGACTTGGTGTTGGAGCCAACGTCGGCACTGCTCTTGCATCTGATGTTGGAGCTGGCGTTGGACTTGGTATTGGAGCTGCCGTGGGAGCCAACATTGGTGCCGGCGTTGGCTCTGCTCTTGGCTCCAGCGTTGGACTTGGCCTCGGAGCCAATGTTGGCTCCAACATTGGCTCCGCTCCAGGATCTGATGTTGGCGCTGGCGTTGGACTCACAGTTGGAGCCGGCGTTGGAGCCAGCGGTGGCTCCGGTCTTGGATCTGCCCTTGGATTTGCCGTCGGAGCTGCACTCGGAGCCAACGTTGGCTCCGGGCTTGGACCGGATGTTGGCACTGCTGTTGGACTCAGCCTTGGAGCCAACATTGGAGCCAACGTTGACTCTGCTCTTGGAACCAGTGTTGACACCAGCATTGGACTTGGTGTTGGAGCCAATCTTGGATCTGGCGTCGGATCTGGTGTTGGACTTGCCGCTGGAGCTGCCGTTGGAGCCAACGCTGGCTCTGCTCTTGGATCCACCATTGGCCTTGGCCTTGGAGCCAACGTTGACCCTGCTCTTGGATCTGGTGTCGGCCTCGGTGTTGGAGCTGCCATCAGAACCAACGTCGGCACCGCCCTTGGCACCGGACTTGCCCTCGGAGCCAACCTCGCCGCCGGCGTTGGCTCCTCCCTGGGCCCCGCCATCGGCGCGGCCCTCGGAGCCACTGGCGGAGCCAACGCCGGCGTAGGCTTGGCCGCGGGCCCCCGCCTCGCGCCGGGCCTGGGGGTCCCTGAGACGCCGGGGGGTGCCACCGAGACCTGGACGCCCCCCTACACCCCCCGGCAAGCCCCACCCTTCGCCTTCGGCCCCCCGGAGCCCCCCGAGGCCGCACCCGAAAAGTTACCGCCCAGTCCCGAGAGTCCCGGGGGGATCCCGGGTGGGACCCCCGGCTCTCTCCTCACCCCCGAGACGTCACCGCCGCCACTCCCGCCGGCCCCGCCCGGCCCCGCCTTGCGTCGCCTGCTCCAGGGATTGGCCGCCGCCGCCGTCGTCAACCGCGGGGGTGCCAGGCGTTCGGGGGGTACCCCCAGCCCCCGCCCGCCCCCCCCCGCCCCGGTCGCCCCGCGACCCCTTCGCTGAGTTGTATCAACTCCCCCAGAGCCGCCTCCAGGACGCCTTCCGCCAAGGTAGGGGGCCCCGACGCCTGGGACCCTTCGGGGGGGCACCCAGTGGGGTGGGGGTATGGGGTGGGGGGGTGACGGGGTGCCTGGGTCCGGGTGAATGGGGGTGGGGGGGTGACACCCCGAACGCCTGGGTCCCTTGGGGGGGGTGACACCCCAAACACCTGGGTCCCTTGGGTGGGGGTGACACCCCAAATGCCTGGGTCCCTTGGGGGGGTGACACCCCGAACGCCTGGGTCCCTTGGGTGAGGGTCACACCCCAAACGCATGGGTCCCTTGGGTGGGGGTCACCCCGAACGCCTGGGTCCCTTGGGTGGGGGTGACACCCCGAACGCCTGGGTCCCTTGGGTGGGGGTGACACCCCAAACGCATGGGTCCCTTGGGGGGGTGACACCCCGAACACCTGGGTGCCTTGGGGGGTACGGGAGTTGGGGGGTGACACGTTCGTGGCCCGGACAACCGTGTCCCTGACGCCTCTGTCCCCCCCCCCGACCCCTCCACAGCCGGAAGCCAGCGCGCCCCGTCGTTCTGAACTAAGTCTGTGACGCGACTTGCCCCCAGTATGGCATATTGTCATTGTCACCCCGGCCCGGTGCCACCGTCCCCCCTGGCCCCGGCCGTGTCCCCTCTCCCCCACCGCCCCCCCCCGGGGCCTTTCGTGCTAATTTAACTCGTAACGAGTCTCTAAGGTAATTGGGGGGGGGCTGGTGGCCCCCCCCCCTCCCCCAGCCCGGACGCCTGGGTCCCGTCCCCCGTGTCCCCCGTCCCCACTCCGGGACCCGTCCCCAAATTTTGTGTCCGTGGGTGGCTTGGACCCACCTGTAGGAGCCTGTGGCCCCCCCACCCCCAGTGTCCCTGTCCCTTGTCACCCACCTTGTCCCTGTCACCCACCCTGTCCTTGTCGTCCCCCCCCCGGGGTCTGCGTTTTTGGCAGAGTCCCCCCAGAAGTGTGTTCCCCCCCCACCCCCACCATGGGTGTTGTCCCCAATGTCCCCAACCCAAGGGACCGAGGCACGATGTGGCTTGATGTCCCCAACGTCCCTGACCCAAGTGATGGAGACGTCGTGGCTCGCTGGCCCGATGTCCCCAACGTTCCCAACTCACGGGGCTGAGGCACAATGTGGCTCGATGTCCCCGATGTTCCCAACCCAAGGGATGGGGACATGCCATGACCCAATGTCTCCGATGTCCCCAACCCAAGGGATGGAGACATGACATGGTCTGATGTCCCCGATGTCCCCAACCCAAGGGATGGGGATATGCCATGACCCAATGTCCCCAATGTCCCCAATCCAAGGGACTGGGACATGCCATGACCCGATGTCCCCAACCCAAGGGATGGAGACATGACATGGTCTGATGTCCCCGATGTCCCCAACACAAGGGATGGAGACATGCCATGACCCGATGTCCCCAGTGTCCCCAACCTGAGGGATGGAGACATGCCATGACCCGATGTCCCCGATGTCCCCGATGTCCCCAATGTCCCCAACCTGGGGGACGTGAGCACCCCTTGCCCCAAGCCATTGGGCTGGGACAGGTCATGGCTCGATGTCCTCAATGTCCCAAAGTCCCCCAAGTCCCCCAGGGGACTGTGAGATGTCATGGCCTGATGTCCCCAAAGTGTCCCCAATGTCCCCAACTTGAGGGACTGAGACACATTGTGGCTCAGTGTCCCCAATGTCCCCAACATCCCCAGTGCCCCTGACATCCCCAGTGTCCCCAACATCCTCTATGTCCCCAATGCCCCCAACGTCCCCCACCGAAGACATCGAGATACGTCGCAGCGCGATGTCACCGAGCCCGAGGGACTGAGACTCGTCACAACTCGACGTCCCCAACGTCCCTGAGGGACACGGGCACCTCGTCACCGCTGTGACCCAAGGGACCGAGACCCAGCATGGCTCGATGTCCCCAAAGTGTCCCCAAAGGATGTGGACACCACCTGAAAGGACTGAGACATGTCACAGCCCAACGTCCCCAATGTCCCCGAGGGACATGGGCACCTCGTCATCGCCTCGGCTGGAGGGACTGAGACACATTGTGGCTTGATGTCCCCAATGTCCCCAAGGGATGTGGGACCTTGTCATCACCCTGGATCAAGAGACTGAGACACATCGTGGTCTGACGTCCCCAATGTCCCCAACCCAAAGGACTGAGACCTGTCATGGCCCAATGTCCCCAACGTCTCTGATGTCCCCGAAGGATGTGGGACATCTTCATTGCCCTGGATGAAGGGATGGAGACCCACCACAGCCTGATGTCCCCAATGTCCCCAATGTCTCCAATGTCCCTGAAGGAGGTGGGACACCGTCATCATCCCGGCTCAAGGGATGGAGACCCACCACGGCCTGATGTCCCCAATGTCTCCGATGTCCCCAAAGGATGTGGGACATTGTCATCGTCCCAGCTCAAGGGATGGAGACCCACCACAGCCCAACGTCCCCAACATCTCCGATGTCCCCGAAAGGACATGGGACATTGTCATCACCTTGACTCAAGGGACACAGACCCACCACGGCCTGATGTCCCCAGTGTCCCCAACATCTCCAGTGTCCCCGAAGGACGTGGGACTTTGTCATTGCCTCGACTCAAGGCACTGAGACCCACCACGGCCTGATGTCCCCAACGTCCCCACCAAGAGGGACTGGCCCCCGTTGTCCCCAACGTCCCCAATGTCCCCCATGTCCCCGTCCGAGGGACTGAGACACATGGTGGCCCGACAGCCCCCATGTCCCCGATGTCCCCAACGTCCCCTGGAGGCCCCGTGGCCCCGACACCCCTCGACAATAAAGTGGCCCCCGTTGTCCCTGTGCCCGTGGCAGCTTCTTTCCAGGGACCCCGGAGTTGGGGGGGCACCCAGGAGTTGGGGGGGTCCCAGGAATTGGGGGGGGACCCGGGAGTGGGGGGGGGCGCACCCAGGAGTCGAGGGGGTCCCAGGAGTTGGGGGGGGAACCCCGGAGTTGGGGGGGGGACCCCAGAGTCGGGGGGGGACCCAGGAGTTGGGGGGGGTCCCAGGAATTGGGGGGGGGGGGGACCCGGGAGTTGGGGGGGGACCCAGGAGTTGGGGGGGGGGGTCCCAGGAGTCGGGGGGGCACCCAGGAGGTCGGGGGGGGGACCCGGGAGTTGGGGGGGGGCCCTGGGAGTCTGGGGGGGACACAGGAGGTCGGGGGGGTCCCAGGAATTGGGGGGGGGGACCCGGGAGTCGGGGGGCACCCAGGAGTTGGGGGGGGACCCCGGAGTTGGGGGGGGACCTGGGAGTCTGGGGGGGACCCGGGAGTCGGGGGGGGCACCGAGGAGGTCGGGGGGGGACTCTGGAGTTTGGGGGGGCACCCAGGAGTCGGGGGGGGCACCCAGGAGTCGGGGGGGGGACCCGGGAGTTGGGGGGGGGACCCAGGAGGTCGGGGGGGTCCCAGGAGTTTGGGGGGGCACCCAGGAGTCAGGGGGGGACCCGGGAGTTGGGGGGCCACCGAGGAGGTCGGGGGGGGTCTCAGGAGTCAGGGGGGGGACCCAGAAGTCCGGGCGGGACCCAGAAGTCGGGGGGGCACACAGGAATCTGGGGGGGCACCCAGGAGTCTTGGGGGGACCCAGGAGGTCGGAGGGGTCCCAGGAGTTGGGGGGGGTCCCAGGAGTCGGGAGGGGACCACAGAGTTGGGGGGGCACCCAGGAGGTTGGGGGGGGGCAGGAGTTTGGGGGGGCACCCAGAAGTTGGGGGGGAGCACCCAGGTGCCCGGGGGGGGGGGGAACCCAGGAGGTCGGGGGGGGCACCCAGGAGTCGCGGGGGGGAATCAGAAGGTCGGGGGGGGCACCCAGGAGTTGGGGGGGCACCCAAGAGGTCGGGGGGGCACCCATGAGGTCGGGGGGGGCACCCAGGAGTTGGGGGGGCACCCAAGAGGTCGGGGGGGGCACCCAGGAGGTCGGGGGGGGCACCCAGGAGTTGGGGGGGCACCCAAGAGGTCGGGGGGGCACCCAAGAGGTCGGGGGGGGCACCCAGGAGTTGGGGGGGCACCCAAGAGGTCGGGGGGGGCACCCAGGAGTTGGGGGGGCACCCAAGAGGTCGGGGGGGGCACCCAGGAGTTGGGGGGGCACCCAAGAGGTCGGGGGGGGCACCCAGGAGTTGGGGGGGGCACCCAGGAGTCGGGGGGGGGACCCGGCGCCCGGGGGAAGGCGGGCAGGGCGGGACCCAGGCACGCGGCAGGCCCCGCCCCCCGGCCGCCTGGGCCCCGCCCCCCGGCCGCCTGAGCCCCGCCCCGCGACCGCCTGAACCCCGCCCCCCGGCCGCCTGAGCCCCGCCCCGCGACCGCCTGAGCCCCGCCCCGCGACCGCCTGAGCCCCGCCCCGCGACCGCCTGAACCCCGCCCCGCGACCGCCTGAACCCCGCCCCGCGACCGCCTGGGTCCCGCCCCGCGCATGCGTGGTTCGTCCCGGCGACGCGGCGCGGTGAGCTCTCGGCCCCGGCGGGTCCCGGCCCCGAACTGGTCCCAGTCCCCCCCCCAAACTGGGCCCAGTTCCCTCCCTAGACTGGGCTCAGTGCCCCCCCCGCCCCCCAAACTGGTCCCGGTCCCTCCTCCCCACCCGCAAACTGGGAGCGGTGACCCCCTCCCTGCCCCCGGACTGGGCCCAGTTTCCCCTGTACTGGTCCCAGCACCCATACTGGGCCCAGTAACTGTCTGGACTGGTCCCAGTAACCCCCTACCAGTCCCAGAGGCCCATACTGGTCCCAGCACCCCCATACTGGGCCCAGTAACCCACTCGGACTGGGCCCAGTCACCCATAAAGCTCCCAGCACCCCCGTACTGGTCCCAGCACCCATACTGGACCCAGTAACCCCCATACTGGTCCCAGTAACTGTCTGGACTGGTCCCAGTAACCCCTTACTGGTCCCAGTAACCCCTTACCGGTCCTAGAGGCCCATACTGGTCCCAGCACCCCCATACTGGGCCCAGCACCGATACTGGACCCAGTAACCCCCCATACTGGTCCCAGTAACTGTCTGGACTGGTCCCAGTAACCCCTTACTGGTCCTAGAGGCCCATACTGGTCCCAGCACCCCCATACTGGTCCCAGCACCGATACTGGACCCAGTAACCCCCATACTGGTCCCAGTAACTGTCTGGACTGGTCCCAGTAACCCCTTACTGGTCCCAGTAACCCCTTACCGGTCCTAGAGGCCCATACTGGTCCCAGCACCCCCATACTGGGCCCAGCACCGATACTGGACCCAGTAACCCCCATACTGGGCCCAGTAACTGTCTGGACTGGTCCCAGTAACCCCTTACCGGTCCCAGTAACCCCTTACCGGTCCTAGAGGCCCATACTGGACCCAGTAACCCCTTACTGGTCCCAGTGATCCCACAGTGCTCCCAGCATGCCATACTGGTCCCAGCTCAGCACTGGTCCCAGTGACCCCACACAGGTCCCAGTGCTCCTCAGCACCCTCCCAGTAACCCCCAGTTACCCCCCAGCACCCTCCCAGTACACACGAATGTACCCTCCCAGTGACCCCCAGTAGCCCCCAACACCCTCCCCATACCTCCCAGTATACTCCCAGTACCCTCCCAGTAGCCCCCAGACCCTCCCAGTCCCCCACAGCACCCTCCCAGTGCCCCCAGTACTCTCCCAGTTGCCCCAGCACCCTCCCAGTGCCCCGAGAAACCCCCCAACCCCCTCCCAATACCCCCCCAGTACTGCCTGGTCCCCTCCCAGTCCCCTCCCAGTGCCCCCAGTACTCTCCCAGTCCCCCCCAGCACCCTCCCAGCACCCCCAGAAGTCCCCCAGTCCCCCCCAGAAGCCCCCCAAACCCCTCCCAGTAACCCCAGTACTCTCCCAGTCCCCCCAGCACCCTCCCAGTCCCCCCCAGAAGCCCCCCAAACCCCTCCCAGTACCCCCAGTACTCTCCCAGTCCCTCCCAGTGCCCCTAGAAGCCCCCCAACCCCCTCCCAGTCCCCTCCCAGTGCCCCCAGTACTCTCCCAGTCCCTCCCAGCACCCTCCCAGTGCCCCTAGAAGCCCCCCAACCCCCTCCCAGTGCCCCCAGAAGCCCCCCCAAACCCCTCCCAGTCCCCTCCCAGTACCCCCAGTACTCTCCCAGTCCCCCCAGAAGCCCCCCAACTCCCTCCCAGTCCCCCCCCCAGTACTCCCCAGTCCCCTCCCAGTGCCTCCAGTACTCTCCCAGTCCCCCCCAGCACCCTCCCAGTGCCCCTAGAAGCCCCCCAACCCCCTCCCAGTGCCCCCAGAAGCCCCCCCAAACCCCTCCCAGTCCCCTCCCAGTACCCCCAGTACTCTCCCAGTCCCCCCAGAAGCCCCCCAACTCCCTCCCAGTCCCCCCCCCCAGTACTCCCCAGTCCCCTCCCAGTGCCTCCAGTACTCTCCCAGTCCCCCCCAGCACCCTCCCAGTGCCCCTAGAAGCCCCCCAACCCCCTCCCAGTGCCCCCAGAAGCCCCCCCAAACCCCTCCCAGTCCCCTCCCAGTACCCCCAGTACTCTCCCAGTCCCCCCAGAAGCCCCCCAACTCCCTCCCAGTCCCCCCCCCAGTACTCCCCAGTCCCCTCCCAGTGCCCCCAGTACTCTCCCAGTCCCTCCCAGCACCCTCCCAGTGCCCCTAGAAGCCCCCCAACCCCCTCCCAGTGCCCCCAGAAGCCCCCCCAAACCCCTCCCAGTCCCCTCCCAGTACCCCCAGTACTCTCCCAGTCCCCCCAGAAGCCCCCCAACTCCCTCCCATTCCCCCCCCGCCAGTACTCCCCAGTCCCCTCCCAGTACCCCCCAGTCAAGGAGGCGGTGGTGGTGGGGGGGTCAGCAGGCAATGGGCCGAGGGCGGCTACTGGGGGGCTGCGCGTGGCTACTGGGGGGGCTGGCGCTGCTGCAGACCCTCTACCTGCGAGCCCTGCCCCCCCCTCGCTCCCCCCTCCCCCACCGCCGCCCCCCCCCACCCATACCCCCCCCCAGGGGGGTGCTGGACACCTCAGGGACCTTCCGGGTGTATCGGGACCTCTTGGGGACCCCCCCTCGCTGGGACCCCCCCGAATTAGTCCTGGCCACCCACGGCACCCCGGGCCGGGTGGCGGGGACCCTGGGGGGGGCTGTGGGGGGGTTGTGGGGGGGGCCGCTCTCGGTGGCTGTTTTTGGGGTACCCAAGGAGGGGTTGGGAGAGCTGTTGGCAGTTTTGGGGGGGCCCTGTCGGGGGTTACGGGGGCGCTTGCGGTTACACGTGGTGGTGGGGGCGGCTGCGCCCCCCCCCGCCGTGCCCCCCAACCCCGGCCCCCCAACCCCGGGGGGATGTCGGGGGGCCCTACGGCGCCTGGCGGCCGCTGACCCCCCCAGTTACACTTTGGGGGTGCCGTACCCCGGGAATCTGTTGCGGAACGTGGCCTGGGAGGGGGCGGCGGAGGAAAGGGGGGGCCCATCCCGGAATGGGGGTCCCGGCCCCCCCAAAATTGGGGGGCGCTTCGTGCTGCTGTTGGACGCCGATGTGGTGCCCAGTCGGGGGGTGCGGGAGGAGTTCCTCAGGCTCCTGCGGGAAGGGGGGGCCGGGCTGGGCCCCCCAATATGGGGGGCTGGCGGGGAATTGGGGGACCCCCCGGTGAGGGGGGCTGCGGGGGTCTTGGGGGACCCCCCAGCTGTGGGGGCTGGAGGATTCTTGGGGAACCCCCCAGCTCAGGGTGCTGCAGGACTCTTGGGGGACCCCAAATTTTGGGGGGCTGCAGGACTCTTGGGGGACCCCAAAGCTTTGGGGGCTCAGGGGGTCTTGGGGGACCCCAAAGCTTTGGGCGCTGCAGGATCTTGGGGGGCTCAGGGGGTCTTGGGGGACCCCAAAGCTTTGGGGGCTGCAGGATCTTGGGGGGCTCAGGGGGTCTTGGGGGACCCCAAAGCTTTGGGTGCTGCAGGACTCTTGGGGGACCCCAAAGCTTTGGGGGCTCAGGGGGTCTTGGGGGACCCCAAAGCTTTGGGTGCTGCAGGACTCTTGGGGGACCCCAAAGCTTTGGGGGCTGCAGGATCTTGGGGGGCTCAGGGGGTCTTGGGGGACCCCAAAGCTTTGGGGGCTCAGGGGGACTTGGGGGACCCCAAAGCTTTGGGGGCTGTGGCAGTTTTGGGGGACCCCCCAGCATGGAGGGCTCCTGATGGCCCTGGTGGCCTCGGGGTCCCCCGTGCCCTGGACCCCCCCCATGTCCCCGGTGTCCCCAGGGACCCCGGGGTGCTCAACGCCCTGGAGGTCCCCAACGTCCCCGGTGTCCCCAACGTCCCCGGTGTCCCCAACACCATCAGCAATGGGGGTGTCCCTAACGCTCTGGAGGTCCCCAATGTCCCAAAGGTCCCCAATATTTTGGAGGTCCCCAAGGGCTTCCATGACCCGGGTGTCCCCAACGCCCTGGAGGTCCCCAACGCCCTGGAGGTCCCCAATGCCATGAAGGTCCCCAAGGGCTTCCATGACCCGGGTGTCCCCAACGCCCTGGAGGTCCCCAATGCCATGAAGGTCCCCAAGGGCTTCCATGACCCGGGTGTCCCCAATGCCCTGGAGGTCCCCAACGCCCTGGAGGTCCCCAAGGGCTTCCATGACCCGGGTGTCCCCAATGCCCTGGAGGTCCCCAACGCCCTGGAGGTCCCCAAGGGCTTCCATGACCCGGGTGTCCCCAATGCCCTGGAGGTCCCCAACGCCCTGGAGGTCCCCAAGGGCTTCCATGACCCGGGTGTCCTCAACACCCTGGAGGTCCCCAATGCCATGAAGGTCCCCAAGGGCTTCCATGACCCGGGTGTCCCCAACGCCCTGGAGGTCCCCAATGCCATGAAGGTCCCCAAGGGCTTCCATGACCCGGGTGTCCCCAACGCCCTGGAGGTCCCCAACGCCCTGGAGGTCCCCAAGGGCTTCCATGACCCGGGTGTCCCCAACGCCCTGGAGGTCCCCAATGCCATGAAGGTCCCCAAGGGCTTCCATGACCCAGGTGTCCCCAACGCCCTGGAGGTCCCCAACGCCCCAGGTGCCACCACGCCATCCTGGGACCGGGTGGTGTTTGTGCTGCCGGCCTTCGAGGTCCGTGCGGGGACACGGGTGCCGGGGACGAAGGCGGAGCTTCTGCGGCTGTGGGGCACTGGAGACGCCCGACCCTTCTATGGGGTGCTGTGCCCCCGCTGCCAAGCACCCACAGGCTACGGGCGGTGGTGGGCGCTGCCACCCACCCCGCACCTGCGGGTGGCCTACGAGGCCCCATGGCGTGACCCCTGGGAGCCCTTCTACGTGGGGCCGGCCCACGGCGTGCCACCCTTCGATGAGCGCTTCCTCCAGTACGGCTTCAACCGCATCAGCCAGGTGCCGTGGGGCTGGGGGGCGGCTGGGTGCTATGGGGTGGCCCTGGTGACCATAGGGTGGCCATGGGGGTTGGGGGTGCTGTGGGGTGGCCTTGAGTGCTATGGGGTGGCCATGGTGAGCGTAGGGTGGCCATGTGGCTATGTGTTGCTGTGGGGTGGCCCTGGGTGCTATGGGGTGGCCCTGGTGACCATAGGGTGGCCATGGGGGTTGGGGGTGCTGTGGGGTGGCCTTGAGTGCTATGGGGTGGCCATGGTGAGCGTAGGGTGGCCATGTGGCTATGTGTTGCTGTGGGGTGGCCCTGGGTGCTATGGGGTGGCCCTGGTGACCATAGGGTGGCCATGGGAGCTGAGGGTGCTATGGGGTGGCCCTCGGTGCTATGGGGTGGCTGTGGTGACCATAGGGTGGCCATGGGAGCTGAGGGTGCTATGGGGTGGCCCTGGGTGCTATGGGGTGGCCGTGGTGACCATAGGGTGGCCACGGTGACCATAGGGTGGCCACGAGAGCTGAGGGTGCTGTGGGGTGGCCCTGGGTGCTATGGGGTGGCATCAGTGGGTGCTATGTGGATCTATGGGTTCTATGGGGGTCCATGGGTGCTATAAAGCATCATTGGGTGCTATGGGGTTCTATGAGTGCTATAGAGGAGCTGTGGGTGCTATAGAGGATCTATGGGTGATGCTATGGGAAGCTATGGGTGCTGTAAGGCATCAGTGGGTGCTATGGGGGGTCTATGGGTGCTATAAGGGATCAATGGGTGCTGCAGAGGATCTATGGGTGCTGTGAGCATCTATGGGATCTATGGGTGCTGTAAGGCATCAATGGGGACTGTAGGGGATCTATGGGTGCTGTAAGGCATCAATGAGTGCTCTGGGGATCTATGGGTGCTATAAGGGATCAATGGGTGCTGTAGAGGATCTATGGGTGCTGTGTGGGTCTATGGGATCTATGGGTGCTGTAAGGCATCAATGGGTGCTATAGGGTCTATGGGTGCTATAAGGCATCAGTGGGTGCTGTAGAGTATCTATGGGTGTTGTGTGGGTCTATGGGATCTATGGGTGCTGTAAGGCATCAGTGGGTGCTGTAGAGGATCTATGGGTGCTGTGTGGGTCTATGGGATCTATGGGTGCTGTAAGGCATCAATGGGTGCTGTAGGGTCTATGGGTGCTATAAGGCATCAATGGGTGCTGTAGAGTATCTATGGGTGTTGTGTGGGTCTATGGGATCTATGGGTGCTGTAAGGCATCAGTGGGTGCTGTAGAGGATCTATGGGTGCTGTGTGGGTCTATGGGATCTATGGGTGCTGTAAGGCATCAGTGGGTGCTATAGAGGATCTATGGGTGCTGTGTGGGTCTATGGGATCTATGGGTGCTGTAAGGCATCAATGGGGACTATAGGGGTCTATGGGTGCTATAAGGCATCAATGGGTGCTGTAGAGTATCTATGGGTGTTGTGTGGGTCTATGGGATCTATGGGTGCTGTAAGGCATCAGTGGGTGCTGTAGAGGATCTATGGGTGCTGTGTGGGTCTATGGGATCTATGGGTGCTGTAAGGCATCAGTGGGTGCTGTAGAGGATCTATGGGTGCTGTGTGGGTCTATGGGATCTATGGGTGCTGTAAGGCATCAATGGGTGCTATAGGGTCTATGGGTGCTATAAGGCATCAATGGGTGCTGTAGAGTATCTATGGGTGTTGTGTGGGTCTGTGGGATCTATGGGTGCTGTAAGGCATCAGTGGGTGCTGTAGAGGATCTGTGGGTGCTGTGTGGGTCTACGGAATCTATGGGTGCTGTAAGGCATCAGTTGTTGCTGGGGGGGGGTCTATGGGTGCTATAAGGCATCAGTGGGTGCTATAGGGGTGGGGGGATTGCTGTGGGTGCCATGGGTGACAGTGCCCCCCCCCCCCCCGCAGGCCTGCGAGCTGCACATGGCCGGCTTCCGCTTCGCGGTGCTGGACGGAGCCTTCGTGGTCCATCGCGGCTTCAAGGAGGCCGGCAGCTTCCACGGGGGACGGGAGGCCGAGCTGCACCGCAACCGGCAGCTCTTCCGGCGCTTCCGCGCCGAGCTGCGCCAGCGATACCCCCACTCACCCCGCCGCTGCTGACCCCACGCCTGGGTCCCTTCCGCACCGGAGAACTGGGTCCCTTCTGCACCGGACACCTGGGTCCCCTCCACACCGGACGCTTGGGTGCCATCTCGGATGCCTGGGTCCCCTCCGCACCAGATGCCTGGGTGCCCTCCACACTGGACACCTGGGTCCCATCCCGGATGCCTGGGTCCCTTCCGTACTGGACGCCTGGGTGCCTCCTGCACTGGATGCTTGGGTGTCCTCCACACCGGACGTCTGGGTCCCATCCCAGATGCCTGGGTCCCCTCTGCACCGGACACCTGGGTCCCCTCCACACTGGACGACTGGGTGCCCTCAGCACCGGACGCCTGGGTCCCATCCTGGATGCCTGGGTCCCTTCCGCACCAGACGCCTGGGTGCCTCCTGCACTGGATGCTTGGGTGCCCTCGGCACCGGACACCTGGGTCCCATCCCAGATGCCTGGGTCCCCTCCGCACCGGACACCTGGGTCCCTTCCTCACCGGACACTTGGGTGCCCTCGGCACCGGACACCAGGGTCCCATCCCGGATGCCTGGGTCCCCTCCACACCGGATGCCTGGGTCCCTTCTGCACCGGACATCTGGGTCCCCTCCGCACCGGACGCTTGGGTGCCCTCGGCACCGGACATCTGGGTCCCATCCTGGATGCCTGGGTCCCTTCCACACGGGACACCTGGGTCCCTTCCACACTGGACAACTGCGTGCCCTCCGCCCCGGATGCCTGGTCCTGTTCCAGATGCCTGGGTCCTCTCCGCACCGGACGCCTGGGTCCCTTCTGCACTGGATGCTTGGGTGCCCTCAGCACTGGATGCCTGGGTCCCATCCCGGATGCCTGGGTCCCTTCCACACTGGATGACTGGGTGCCCTCCGCCCCGGATGCCTGGTCCCGTTCCAGATGCCTGGGTCCTCTCCGCACCGGACGCCTGGGTCCCATCCCGGATGCCTGAGTCCCTTCCACACCGGACACCTGGGTCCCCTCCGTGCCGGACACCTGGCCCCGTTCTGGATGCCTGGGTGCCCTCGGCACCGGACCCCTGGGTCCCATCCCGGACCCCTGGGTCCCCTCTCCCCCCCAGTGGCCTGACCGCAATAAAGATGGCCGCTTGTCCATGATGCCTCTGTGCAGGTGATGTCATTGCGGAGGGGCGGGGCCCTCTGGTTGCCGTGGCGATTGGTGAGGGATGCGGGAAGCAGCCGCCTCCTCCAGCACAGACCAGTAAGGACCAGTGCGGTCTGTAAGGGAGGTCACCTGCCTGTAAGGGTGTCTGCGTATAGACGTACGTGTGCGTGTGTGTCTCTAGCGCTGGATAGAAAGGAATGTACATATGCGGATAAATACATCTATTTATACAGAGATGCACTACTTTATTAATATAATATGATAAAATATGATATAATATGATATAATATAACAACATAACATAACATAACATAATATGATATAATATAATATAATATGAGATAATATTATATGATACAATATGATATATGACATGATATAATATAATATAATATAATATAATATAATATAATATAATATAATATATAATACAATATAATATATAACATAATATTATATGATATAATGTAATATAATATAATAATATATTTCATCTACAATGTATTTCATGTATAGTATGTTATATATACTCGATTATGTATTATATACCATGTATCATACATTATATCTTGTATATAATATATCACATACCATATATCATATATTATATATTTTATATATTCTATATTATATATTCTATGTTATATAATAGATAAAATATATAATATATGATATATATGATATATATGTTATATATGATATCAAATATATAATGTTATATGTAATGTATGATATAGGATATATAATGTTTAATATATATTATAGTTAATATAATGCGTTATATATTATTATATATGAAATACATTATCTATATAAAATATGTGTATATAAGACATCCAGATATATAATTCAATGTACGATATAGGATATATAATGTATTATATGTTATATTATATATAATATATACTATAACGTATTCAATATTATATTATATCATATATTATATGTAATATATACTATATAATATATACTACATAATATATTATATATTATCTATGTTATATAGAATGCATTATATATATGAAGGACCTTCTGTACGCTCTGTGAGCCATCACCTCCCCTGTGGTATTGTCTGTTCCCTTTGTGTGGGCCCAACATGTCACCTCACAGGTGACAGACGGGCGCATCGGGGCGGGGGGTGGTGCCGGGTGGGGTTGGAGGTGGGATTTGGTGGGGAAAGACCCTCTGCCCCCCCCCCGAGATAAACCAGGAGCCCGGTGCCGGCGAGGGGGCACCCGCGGCCGCAAAACCGCCAGGAGGGGCATGGCCGCCAGGGGCCCCGCTACGGCTCCCAGCGTGCACCGCGGCCAAGATGGCCGACAGGGCCCATAGGTGAGAACTACAGCTCCCAGCGTGCACCGCGGCCAAGATGGCCGACAGGGCCCATAGGTGAGAACTACAGCTCCCAGCGTGCACCGCAGCCAAGATGGCCGACAGGGCCCATAGGTGAGAACTACAGCTCCCAGCATGCACTGCGGCCAAGATGGCCGACAGGCCCATAGCTGAGAACTACAACTCCCAGCGTGCACTGCGGCAAGATGGCTGACAGGGCCCATAGCTGAGACCTACAGCTCCCAGCGTGCACCGCGGCCAAGATGGCCGACAGGGCCCATAGCTGAGAACTACAGCTCCCAGCGTGCACCGCGGCCAAGATGGCCGACAGGCCCATAGCTGAGAACTACACCTCCCAGCATGCACTGCGGCCAAGATGGCCGACAGGGCCCATAGCCAATACCTACAACTCCCAGCATGCACTGCGGCCAAGATGGCCGACAGGGCCCATAGCTGAGAACTACAGCTCCCAGCGTGCACCGCGGCCAAGATGGCCGACAGGGCCCATAGCCAATACCTACACCTCCCAGCATGCAACGCGGCCAAGATGGCCGACAGGGCCCATAGCCAATACCTACACCTCCCAGCATGCACTGCGGCCAAGATGGCCGACAGGGGGCCCTGGTGGAGACCTACACCTCCCAGCATGCACCGCGGCCAAGATGGCTGACAGGCCCATAGCCGAGACCTACGACTCCCAGTGTGCCCCGCGGCCAAGATGGCGGACAAACAGCCCTGTCCCGGCAGACTACAACTCCCGGCACACCCCGCGGTGAGGCGCGGTGGGCCAACAGCGCCCCCTGCCTTCGGGGGTGGCGCCACGCCCCCCCCGACTCGCGCATGCGCACTACGCCCCCTCCGGCGGGCAGCGGCCCAGGGCGGAGCAGTCGCGCTTGGGGCGGGGGAAGGAGGGCCGTAGTGGTGGCTGGGAGGGCAACAGCGCCCCCTTGAGGGCTGGAGGGGGGCAGAACCGACTCGGGGGGGGGGGGAGAAGGGCCTTAATGGGGGGGGGGGCAAGAAGGGCCTTAGTGGGGTCTGGAGGTGAAGAACGACCCCCCCAGGGCTGGGGGGGGGCGGACATGGGGGGCAAGAAGGCCCTTGGGGGGTTGGGGGGGTGTTATTCTTTCCGCGCTCCCCCCAAAACCCCCCACCCCCCTTATTTCCCATTACCCCCCCCCATTTGGGCCATTTTGGGGTGGGGGGGGGCTCTTTCTCTCACAGCCCTTCGTTCGGCCTTACACCGAGGGACAGCGCCGACCCCCCCCCCACTCCGTGAGTCCTATTCCTAAAAAAATATAATGGGGGGGGGGATAAAATATCAAAATGGGGGGTGGGGGGGGCTGGGACGCGCCTGAGGCACCCCCCGGGCCCGTTTTCACCCCCAATCTGAGGGGGGGACGGGGGGAGTCTGTGGGGCCTCTGCGGGCGGTTTTGAGGGTAAAACCCCTCAAATTGGAGGTTAAATAAACCCTTAAACCCCCGAAAAGGGCGAAGCTGAATAAGGCAAAGGGGGGGGGGGGGCGGTTAATAAACTTTTTATTCGCATTTTACAAGATCATTCTTCTTACATTCTCCATGAATTCGCCGTTAAAGTGCTGAAAAGGGTTTTGCTTCTTTTTTTTTTTTCTTTTTGGTTTGTTTGCTGCTGTTTTGGGTTTTTTTTTCTTTTTTAAACTCACGCGATAGTCATTTAACAAAAAAAAAATAATTATTATACCAAATGCCGGAAAATATCAGTTTTCAGACCACAACTGACAGAAGTTGTTGGGGGGTTTGTTTGGGTTTTTTTTCCCCCCCCCTCTTATAATACAAATAACGTAACAAAGGGGGAGAGGCGACAAAAAACACATCAATAAAAATAAAAAATTAAACTGAGTCACTGAGTGGCAACACACAAAAAAAACACCTTTCGAGACATTTCCCGCCCGAAGGGGTCTTTCCCTCCCGCCGCCGGAGGTTATTTGATATCGTGCCCTTACGCAACCGAATCCCAGGAAACACTCGGATTATTTTTTTTCCCAACCCCCCCATAGCGGGATTGTGATGGATACGTCTCGGTTACAGCGGCATTTTACAGAGTTTGGTGTTTTTTTTTTTTTTGGGGGGGTGTTTTTTTTTTTTTAATAGAGAGATTGGTTTGACAGACGTTTCAGCCCCGCAAATAAAAGCCAAAAAAAAAAAAAAAATCGTTAAGATGGAGGGAAAAAAAACCCAAAACCAACCTCGTTTCCACGAACTGAACACTGAAAATATTCAGTAAAATGGGGGGAAAAAAAAATTATCAAAAATAGCTTGCTAGTAAACTTAAGCTCGCGGCATTTCATGCACAAGCCGACGGCTCGAGCGCGGAGAAGCTTCCACGTGGCTGGAGCGACCGTGGACCCCCCCCAGCGCCCGCCGCGACGCTTCCCACCCGCCCCTGCTCGCTCGCGGAGGTTGAAAGTAGCCCAAGCTACAAAAAAATGTATATACAAACCCGGGACGGGCTACCTATATACACAGGCACCTATGTACAGCCGCGTTATTCTTTCTTCTTGGCCACCGTCAGCTCCACCCCGGGCATGCGGAAGCCGCCCTTCGTCCCGCTGTCGTTGCTGGAGGAGGAGGACAAGCGGGATTTTTTGGATGCTAGCGAGACCCCGCTGCCTTGCGCCTTCCCCATCTCCTCGTCGCTTCCCGTCACCTCGTAAGAACCTTTAGTTTTGGAGCCGATCCCCCCGAACGTCCCGAATTTCATTTTGCCCTGTTTCCCCTTCTCGGGGCCCGAGCCGATATCCAGCTCCAGCGTTCCCGTTGGTGTCGAGTGGGACGAGCGCTCGTCGCTGAAGGACGACGACCGGTGACGCGTCTTCTTGCTTTTAAAGAGGGAGAACTTCCCTTTGGCCGACGGACCCTCTCCCCCATCGAGCTCGCCTTCTGCGGACCCCAAGCTGACCTTGGAGCTCTTCAGGTCACCTTTCGATCCCAAAACGGACCCAGAAACCTCCGGAGAGCCCAGGGCACCGCTGCTCTTCCCCTTCTGCTTGGAAAAATTGAACTTGGGCATTTTGATTTTGGATTTCTTCAATCTGACGTCCGCCTCCTCCGACTCGAGCTCGGCCGCGCCAGCCTGGAGGTTAGCGTCCGCCCCGGGGAACTCGACATCGACCCCCATCTCTCTGCTCTTCACCTCGGGGTCTGAAAACATGAATTTAGGCATTCGCAGTTTGGGGAACGATACTTTTCCCAGACTGCTTTCTGGGCTGCCTTGCAGGACGCTCGCGGTGACGCTGGGGCCTCCGATTCCTACCTTCGGGCCGGTAACGTGGAAAGCTCCCCCGCCGGCACTCACAGCCGGTGCTGCCGCCTCTCCGGAGACGGCGGCGCCACCTTTGATCTTCGGCCCTTTTACGTTGACGTTAAAACCCGACCCGGAAACTTTCAGCGCAGACGCGTCCAAGGTGGGAGCGTCAAGGTGGACGCCCGCTCCAGGCTCTTTAATGTCGACACGAGGTGCTTCCACGCTGACTTTCGGACCTTTGATTTCACCGTCGACGTCTCCCCGGAGGTTTGGTCCTTTCAGCTTCAGGTCGACGTCCGGCAGGGAAAAGCCGGCTGACTGCGTTTGAAATTTAGGCCCTTTCAATTCCACATCGGGTCCTTCCAACCCAACAGCAGCCCCTGAGCTCTTCAGGCCTCCTTTCACTTGGGGACCTTCAAGACTGACGCCTACGTCGCCTCCATCCACGCCAGGACTGGAAATACCAAACTGGGGGAGCTTGAGGGACGGGAGCTTGATAGTGCCACCCAGAATTTCAAAGCCGACGTCGGAGGCGTCCACTGATGCTTTGGGGGATTTAACGCCAGCAGAAACATCGAGATCTCCTTTCAACGTTGGTCCTTGCAGGTTTACGTCCAAAGCCGGGGCAGAAACGTCCACCGAGGGCCCTTTCAAATCGACGCCAGGGATGCCGAGATTGAGATTCGCACCGGGGGCTTTCGCATCCACCTCCATTTGCGGGACGGAGCAGTCGACGCCTCCTTTCACGCTCAGATCGGGTCCCTCCGTAGCGGGGGATTTAAACTTCGGCAGCTTCAGCTTTCCTCCCAAGCCTCCGATGTCAATGCCCGGCGCCTCCAGGCTGACGTTTGGCCCTTCCACAGAACTCGAAACGTCTAACGCTCCCTTTATTTTTGGTCCTTTCAGGTTTCCATCAAAATCGGGTCCAGAGATTTGGGGTCCTTTGAACTTTCCATCAATACCTCGGAGGTTCACATCGGCCGAAGGGAGGCTCACGCTTCCTTCCACGGCTGGGACCGAGATATCCAAGTTTGCATCCGGCATTTCCAGACCGAGACCCATTTTCCCCACCTTGGGCAATTTCAGCTTTCCTTCGGGACCTTCCAGTTCTGCTCCAGGAACGCTGATGTCACCTTTTACTTTTGGTCCTTTCACGTTTAAGTCGACGTCTGGCAGCGGGATCGAGGGAATGGCAACATCAATGGTGGGTCCTTTCAGGTCGCCCTCAATTTTCAAGTCCCCTACGCCCACCTGCCCACCGGGAAGTTTGAACTTCGGCTTCTTCAGGCTCACGTCAGAAGCTTCGAGGTCCACGCTGAGACTCGGGCCTTTTACGTCACCTTTGGCAGCTGGCACAGAGACTTCTAGATCAGGCGCTTTAAGTTCCCCCTCTATTTTTGGGACTGCCACAGAAGCCTCCCCTCTGAATCGGTGCGATTTAAGATCAAATTCAACATCAGGGAAGGAGATTTTCCCAAACATGGGTTTCTTCCCTTTGGGGGACTTCACCGTAGCATCACCTTTTATCGTCACGTCCGGCCCACCTACGTTCACATCCAGGTCGGGAGATTTCAAATTCGCATCGAGCTCTCCACCAGCCACGTTCACATCGAACCCGCCTTTCTTACCTTTGACTTTAGGGCCGCTCATATGAAGTTTTGGCATCTTGAACTTGCTCTTCTTACCCTTTCCGGCAACGTTGACATCAGGCGACTCCACGTTCAGCTCCGCCTCAGGTAAATCCACTTCTGCCCCCGGGACTTTGATTTCTGCCTTTGGGCTTTTCATCCCAAACCCAAACTTCGACTTCTTAAACTTGGGAAGTTTGACGTTTGCCTCGGGGCCTTCAATGTTCAGGTCAGGACATTCAACGTCAACTTCGGGGCTTTTGACTCCGAATTCTGGGCCTTTGATATCAATTTCGGGACCTTTCAGGTTCCCTTCTATCTTTGGGGTCGACACGTCGAAGCCTCCCTTCGTTTTGTGGCCTTTCAAATTCAAGTCTATCTCAGGCATTGAGATTTTAGGAACATTCACGTGCATTTCTGGCATCTTCAGTTTAGGACCTTTCAGTTTGCCCTCCGGACCTTCGACGCTCACGTCCGGGACGCCGATATCTACCTTAGGGCCTGAAAGATCGACCTCTGTCTTCGGCAGGTTCACATCCACGTCAGGACCTTCTCCTTTCAAGCCAAACTTGGGCAGCTTCATTTTAGGCATCTTCAGTTTTCCCTCCAGACCGTCAACGTCAACCTCCGGGCCTTCGATATCTATTTTGGGGCCTTTAATATCAACTTCAGGACCCTTCAGACCTCCCTCGAGCTTCGGGCCCTGAAGATCAGCATCGCCTTTCAGCCTCAAGCCCTTTAGGTTCAAGTCGATGTCCGGCATGGAGATCTGGGGCGTCTTGATGTGCATTTCCGGCATCTTGATCCTGGGGCCTTTCAGTTTTCCTTCCGGCCCTTCGACGCTCACACTGGGCACCTGAATGTCCAACTTGGGGCCTTTGATGTCAACATCCGGACACTGCAAATCCCCTTCCAACTTTGGTGCCGAGACATCCACGTCTCCCTTCAGCTTGGGGCCTTTCAGATTAAAGTCAACGTCGGGCATGGAGAACTTGGGCCCCTTGATGTGCATCTCGGGCATCTTGAATTTCGGGCCTTTGAGTTTCCCTTCCGGCCCTTCGATGGTCACATCGGGAGCCTCAACATCTATTTTGGGGGTTTTCACATCAATCTGGGGTGCTGTCAAGTCACCTTCAAGCCTGGGTCCAGAAACATCTATATCCCCTTTCAGGTGAGGCCCTTTGATGTTGAAGTCGACATCGGGGATGGAGACCTTGGGCGCCTTCACGTGCATTTCGGGCAGGGAAAATTTGGGACCTTTGACTTTTCCATCCACATTCAGATCGGGAACTGCTACATCTACGCTGGGGCCCGAAATGTCAACGTCTCCCTTTGGGAGGTTCACATCCACATCCACTCCCTCCCCTTTAAAGCCAGGCATGGAAAACTTGGGCATTTTGAATTTCGGCAGCTTGAATTTACCCTCGGGGCTGTCAAGATCAACATCAGGGGCACCTATGTCTAATTTAGGAGCCCCGATATTGACCTCTGGACCTTTCAGTTCACATTCTGCTCCTGACACTGACATGTCTACGTCTCCTTTTATTTTGGGACCTTTCAGGTTGAGATCGAAGTCTGGCGTGGAGATTTTGGGCGCCTTGATGTGCATCTCGGGCATCTTGAACTTGGGGCCCTTCAGCTTCCCCTCTGGGCCTTTGATGTCCATGTCGGGGGCCTCAACCTCAACCTTTGGGCCTTCCAGATCAGGTGCCGAAACGTCCACATCCCCCTTCAATTTGGGGCCTTTCAAGTTCAAGTCGATATCGGGCATGGAGATCTTGGGTGCCTTGATGTGCATCTCTGGCATCTTGAACTTGGGACCCTTCAGCTTCCCCTCTGGACCTTCAATGTCCAGCTCCGGACCTTCAATATCCACCTTTGGACCAGAAACATCCAGGTTTCCTGTCGGCAGGCTCACATCCACCTCTGGGCCTTCCGCTTTGATGCCCGGCATCCCGAATTTGGGCATTTTGAACTTGGGCATTTTAAATTTTCCTTCTGGGCCGTGAACATCCACGTCTGGTGCCTCAATGTCAACCTTGGGGCCTTTGATGTCCACCTCGGGACCCTTCAGGTCACCTTCCAGCTTGGGGACAGACACGTCCACATCTCCCTTCAGCTTGGGGCCTTTCAGATTGAAGTCCACATCGGGCATGGAGAACTTGGGGGCCTTGATGTGCATCTCGGGCATCTTGAACTTGGGGCCCTTCAGCTTCCCTTCAGGGCCTTCCAGCTCAACGTCAGGAAGGTCAACATCGACTTTGGGGCCTTTGATATCAATCTCAGGACCCTTCAGGTCACCCTCCAACTTGGGAAGAGACACGTCCACATCCCCCTTCACTTTGGGGCCTTTCAAGTTCAAGTCGATGTCGGGCATGGAGATCTTGGGTGCCTTGATGTGCATCTCGGGCATCTTGAACTTGGGGCCCTTCACCTTCCCCTCTGGGCATTCAATGTCCACCTCCGGACCTTCAATATCCACCTTTGGACCTGAAACATCCAGGTCTCCTGACGGCAGGTTGATGTCCACCTCTGGGCCTTCACCTTTCAGCCCCGGCATCCCAAATTTGGGCATTTTGAACTTGGGCATTTTGAATTTTCCTTCTGGGCCGTGAATGTCCACGTCTGGTGCCTCGATGTCGACCGTGGGGCCCTTGATGTCCACCTCAGGACCCTTGAGGTCACCTTCCAGCTTAGGGACAGACACGTCCACATCTCCCTTCAGCTTGGGGCCCTTCAGATTGAAGTCCACATCGGGCATGGAGAACTTGGGGGCCTTGATGTGCATCTCGGGCATCTTGAACTTGGGGCCCTTCAGCTTCCCCTCTGGCCCCTCAATGTCCAGCTCCGGACCTTCAATATCCACCTTTGGACCAGAAACATCCAGGTCTCCTGACGGCAGGCTCACATCCACCTCTGGGCCTTCCGCTTTGAAGCCCGGCATCCCGAACTTGGGCATTTTGAACTTGGGCATTTTGAATTTTCCTTCTGGGCCGTGGATGTCCACATCGGGCGCCTCAATGTCGACCTTGGGGCCTTTGATGTCCACATCGGGACCTTTCAGGTCACCTTCCAGCTTGGGGCCCTTCAGATTGAAGTCAACATCGGGCATGGAGAACTTGGGTGCCTTGATGTGCATGTCGGGCATCTTGAACTTGGGGCCCTTCAGCTTCCCTTCAGGGCCCTCCAGCTCAACGTCAGGAAGGTCAACATCGACTTTGGGGCCTTTGATATCAATCTCAGGAGCCTTCAGGTCACCCTCCAACTTGGGAAGAGACACGTCCACATCCCCCTTCACTTTGGGGCCTTTCAGGTTCAAGTTGATGTCAGGCATGGAGATCTTGGGAGCCTTGATGTGCATCTCGGGCATCTTGAACTTGGGGCCCTTCACCTTCCCCTCTGGGCCTTCCAGCTCAACGTCAGGAAAATCTACATCCAGTTTAGGGCCTTTGATGTCCACCTCTGGGCCTTTCAAATCCCCCTCAAGTTTTGGAACAGACACGTCCACATCCCCCTTCACTTTGGGGCCTTTCAGGTTCAGATCAAAGTCCGGCATGGAGATCTTGGGGGCTTTGAAATGCATGTCGGGCATCTTAAATTTGGGACCCTTTAACTTCCCTTCTGGGCCCTCGATTTGAACATCCGGGACATTAACATCCAACTCAGGACCTTTAATATCAACTTTTGGCCCTTTCAGGTCACCTTCCACACACGGCACATCCACATCCACATCCACATCCCCCTTCACTTTCGGGCCTTTCAGGTTCAAATCAAAGTCCGGCATCGAAATTTTAGGAGCCTTAAAATGCATCTCAGGCATCTTCAATTTGGGGCCTTTCAATTTTCCCTCTGGTCCTTCAATCTCCACATCGGGAACATCTATGTCTACTTTGGGTCCTTTTATATCCAGTTCAGGACCCTTCAGGTCACCCTCCAACTTGGGAACAGACACGTCCACATCCCCCTTCACTTTCGGACCTTTCAGGTTCAAGTCAATGTCGGGCATGGAGATCTTGGGCGTCTTGATGTGCATCTCGGGCATCTTGAACTTGGGGCCCTTCACCTTCCCCTCTGGCCCCTCAATGTCCAGCTCCGGACCTTCAATATCCACCTTTGGACCAGAAACATCCAGGTTTCCTGTCGGCAGGCTCACATCCACCTCCGGCCCTTCTGCCTTGAAGCCCGGCATCCCGAATTTGGGCATTTTGAACTTGGGCATTTTGAGTTTGCCCTCTGGGCCGTGAATGTCCACATCTGGCACATCAATGTCGACCTTGGGGCCTCCAATATTGATGTCAGGAGCCTTCAACTCCCCTTCTAGCTTCGGAGCAGAAACGTCTACGTCTCCTTTCAGTTTGGGACCTTTGAGGTTTAAGCTGGCATCAGGCATCGAAATTTTGGGAGCCTTCACGTGCATCTCTGGCATCTTAAACTTGGGACCTTTCAGTTTTCCTTCTGGCCCTTCAACATCCAGCTCAGGAGCATCAATGTCAACCTTTGGGCCTTTGATATTAACGTCCGGCGCGCTCAAGTCGCCTTCCAGTTTGGGCACTGAAAGCTCCACGTCCACACCTCCTTTTGCCTTGGGCCCTTTCAAATTCAAATCCAAGTCTGGCATGGAAATATTGGGAGCTTTGATATTCATTTCGGGCATTTTAAATTTGGGGCCTTTCAGTTTTCCTTTGGGACCTTCAATGTCAAGGTCAGGAACCTCTCCATCCACTTTTGGTCCTTTCACATGCAAATCGGAGCCCTTCAGATCCACCTGGGGAAGGGAGACGTCCACGTCTGCCTTGGCTTTGGGGCCTTTCAGGTTCAGGTCAATGTCAGGCATGGAGATCTTGGGTGCCTTGATGTGCATTTCGGGCATCTTAAATTGGGGGCCCTTCAACTTCCCCTCCGGCCCTTCAATTTCCAAACCAGCACCTTCCATCTCCAACTTAGGACCCGAAACATCCAGCTCTCCTTTCGGAATGCTAACGTCCACCTCCGGTCCTTCAGCCTTAAACCCAGACACACCAAATTTAGGCATTTTGAACTTGGGCATTTTGACTTTACCCTCCGGCCCATGAACGTCCACATCAGGCGCCTCAATGTTGACTTTGGGGCCCTTGATGTCCACCTCGGGACCTTTCAGTTCCCCTTCCAACTTGGGGCCGGAAACATCGAACTCTCCTTTTACTTTATGCCCTTTCAGATTGAGCTCCACATCCGGCATCGAAACTTTAGGCGATGAAATACTCAGGAAAGGCATTTTAAATTTCGACCCTTTTGATTTTGCCTGTACGTCCACATCCGGAGCGTGAACATCAACTTTCGGACCAGACATTTCAATGTCGGGTTTTTTAAGTTTCACGTCCACATCAGGGCTTTGCACTTTAGGCCCAGAAAAGCCAAATTTGGGAAGTTTAAACCTGGATTTTTTAGCCTTTCCTTCGAGATCGAGCTTCGGTCCCTCGACCTCTAATTCTGGCCCTTTGATGTCTAGCTTTGGACTCTTCAGCTCACCCTCTATTTTGGGAACAGAGGCATCGACGTCAGCTTTCAGTTTTGGGCCTTTCAAATTTAAGTCAATATCTGGCATGGAGATTTGAGGAACATGGAATTGCATGTCAGGCTTCTTAAATTTAGGGCCCTTAAGTCTTCCTTCTGGTCCTTCAATGTCCAGGTCAGGAACAGTGACATCAACCTTTGGCCCTGAAATAGCAACATCGGCTTCAGGGAGATTTACATCAACTTCTGGGCCTTCTCCTTTCACCCCGGACAACCCAAATTTGGGCATTTTGAACTTAGGCATTTTTATTTTACCTTCCGGACCATGAATATCCACGTCGGGTGACTCGATGTCAACTTTAGGGCCTTTGATGTCCACCTCAGGACCTTTCAGGTCACCTTCCAGCTTAGGGACAGACACGTCCACATCACCCTTCAGCTTGGGGCCCTTCAGATTGAAGTCCACATCGGGCATGGAGAACTTGGGGGCCTTGATGTGCATCTCGGGCATCTTGAACTTGGGGCCCTTCACCTTCCCTTCAGGACCTTCAATGTCCACCTCTGGACCTTCAATATCCACCTTTGGACCAGAAACATCCAGGTCTCCTGACGGCAGGTTGATGTCCACCTCTGGGCCTTCCGCTTTGAAGCCCGGGACCCCAAACTTGGGCATTTTGAACTTGGGTATTTTTATTTTACCTTCTGGGCCGTGAATGTCCACGTCTGGTGCCTCGATGTCGACCTTGGGGCCTTTGATGTCCACATCGGGACCCTTCAGGTCACCTTCCAGCTTGGGGACAGACACGTCCACATCTCCCTTCAGCTTGGGGCCCTTCAGATTGAAGTCAACATCGGGCATGGAGAACTTGGGTGTCTTGATGTGCATCTCGGGCATCTTGAACTTGGGGCCCTTCAGTTTCCCTTCAGGGCCTTCCAGCTCAACGTCAGGAAGGTCAACATCGACTTTGGGACCTTTAATATCAATCTCAGGACCCTTCAGGTCAGCTTCCAGCTTGGGAAGAGACACGTCCACATCCCCCTTCACTTTCGGACCTTTCAGGTTCAAGTCAATGTCGGGCATGGAGATCTTGGGTGCCTTGATGTGCATCTCGGGCATCTTGAACTTGGGGCCCTTCACCTTCCCCTCTGGGCATTCAATGTCCACCTCCGGACCTTCAAAATCCACCTTTGGACCAGAAACATCCAGGTCTCCTGTCGGCAGGCTCACATCCACCTCTGGCCCTTCTGCCTTGAAGCCCGGCATCCCGAACTTGGGCATTTTGAACTTGGGCATTTTGAATTTTCCTTCCGGGCCGTGAACATCCACGTCTGGTGCCTCAATGTCGACCTTGGGGCCTTTGATGTCCAGATCGGGACCCTTCAGGTCACCTTCCAGCTTGGGGACAGACACATCCACATCTCCCTTCAGCTTGGGGCCCTTCAGATTGAAGTCAACATCGGGCATGGAGAACTTGGGTGTCTTGATGTGCATCTCGGGCATCTTGAACTTGGGGCCCTTCAGTTTCCCTTCAGGGCCTTCCAGCTCAACGTCAGGAAGGTCAACATCGACTTTGGGGCCTTTGATATCAATTTCTGGGCCCTTCAGGTCACCCTCCAACTTGGGAAGAGACACGTCCACATCTCCCTTCACTTTGGGGCCTTTCAGGTTTAAGTCAATGTCAGGCATGGAGATCTTGGGTGTCTTGATGTGCATCTCGGGCATCTTGAACTTGGGGCCCTTCAGTTTCCCCTCTGGGCCTTCAATGTCCACCTCCGGACCTTCAATATCCACCTTTGGACCAGAAACATCCAGGTCTCCTGTCGGCAGGCTCACGTCCACCTCTGGGCCTTCCGCTTTGATGACCGGCATCCCAAATTTGGGCATTTTGAACTTGGGCATTTTGAACTTTCCTTCTGGGCCATGAATGTCCACGTCTGGTGCCTCGATGTCGACCTTGGGGCCCTTGACGTCCACCTCGGGACCCTTCAGGTCACCTTCCAGCTTGGGGCCCTTCAGATTGAAGTCCACATCGGGCATGGAGAACTTGGGCGCCTTGATGTGCATCTCGGGCATCTTGAACTTGGGGCCCTTCAGCTTCCCTTCAGGGCCTTCCAGCTCAATGTCAGGAAGGTCAACATCGACTTTGGGGCCCTTGATAGCAATCTCAGGACCCTTCAGGTCACCCTCCAGCTTGGGAAGAGACACGTCCACATCTCCTTTCACTTTGGGGCCTTTCAGGTTCAAGTCAATGTCGGGCATGGAGATCTTGGGTGCCTTGATGTGCATCTCGGGCATCTTGAACTTGGGGCCCTTCAGCTTTCCCTCTGGACCATCAATGTCCACCTCCGGACCTTCAATATCCACCTTTGGACCTGAAACATCCAGGTCTCCTGACGGCAGGTTGATGTCCACCTCTGGGCCTTCACCTTTCAGCCCCGGCATCCCAAATTTGGGCATTTTGAACTTGGGCATTTTGAATTTTCCTTCTGGGCCGTGAACGTCCACGTCTGGTGCCTCAATGTCGACCTTGGGGCCCTTGATGTCCACCTCGGGACCCTTCAGGTCACCTTCCAGCTTGGGGACAGACACGTCCACATCTCCTTTCACTTTGGGGCCCTTCAGATTGAAGTCAACATCGGGCATGGAGAACTTGGGTGTCTTGATGTGCATCTCGGGCATCTTGAACTTGGGGCCCTTCAGTTTCCCTTCAGGGCCCTCCAGCTCAACGTCAGGAAGGTCAACATCGACTTTGGGACCTTTGATATCAATTTCTGGACCTTTCAGGTCACCCTCCAGTTTGGGAACAGACACGTCCACATCCCCCTTCACTTTGGGGCCTTTCAGGTTCAGATCAAAGTCCGGCATGGAGATCTTGGGGGCTTTGAAATGCATGTCGGGCATCTTAAATTTGGGACCCTTTAACTTTCCTTCTGGACATTCTAGCTCAACGTCGGGAGCCTCTACATCCACTTTCGGACCTTTTACTGTAACCTCAGGCCCTTTCAGGTCACCTTCTAACTTGGGAATGGAAACATCAACATCCGCCTTTCCTTTTGGACCTTTCAAGTTCAGGTCAAAGTCCGGCATGGAGATCTTGGGAGCCTTAAAATGCATCTCAGGCATCTTAAATTTGGGGCCTCTCAACTTCCCCTCTGGGAGCTCAATATCCACATCAGGAGCTTCTATATCCAGTTTAGGACCTTTGATCTCCATCTCGGGGCCTTTCAAGTCACCCTCTAGTTTGGGGGCAGAAACATCCACGTCTCCCTTCACTTTGGGGCCTTTCAGGTTCAAATCGATGTCGGGCATGGAGATTTTTGGTGTCTTGAAGTGCATTTCGGGCATCTTGAACTTGGGGCCTTTAACTTTTGCTTCTGGACACTCTAGGTCAACATCGGGAACGTTAACATCCAGTTTAGGGCCTTTGATGTCCACCTCTGGGCCTTTCAATTCACCCTCAAGTTTTGGAACAGACACGTCCACATCCCCCTTCACTTTGGGGCCTTTCAGGTTCAGGTCAAAGTCCGGCATGGAGATCTTGGGGGCTTTGAAATGCATGTCGGGCATCTTAAATTTGGGACCCTTTAACTTCCCTTCTGGGCCCTCAATGTCTATGTCAGGAGCTTCAATGTCCACCTTGGGCCCTTTGAGTTCCAGATCCGGCCCTTTCACATCACCCTCTATTTTCGGTACAGAAACCTCCATTTCTCCCTTCATTTTGGGACCTTTCAGGTTGAGGTCCACATCAGGCATAGAAAATTTAGGTGCCTTAATATGCATATCGGGCATTTTTATCTTGGGTCCTTTCCATTTTCCCTCAGGCCCTTCAATATCAAGATCAGGAACGTCAACATCCAACTTCGGCCCTTTGATGTTCACATCGGGTCCTTTCAAATCACCCTCTAATTTTGGAACAGAAACATCAGCTCCCCCCTTCACTTTGGGGCCTTTCAGGTTCAAGTCGATGTCGGGCATGGAGATCTTGGGTGCCTTGATGTGCATCTCGGGCATCTTGAACTTGGGGCCCTTCAGCTTCCCCTCTGGCCCCTCAATGTCCACCTCCGGATCTTCAATATCCACCTTTGGACCAGAAACATCCAGGTTTCCTGTCGGCAGGCTCACGTCCACATCTGGCCCTTCCGCTTTGAAGCCCGGCATCCCGAATTTGGGCATTTTGAACTTGGGCATTTTGAATTTTCCTTCTGGGCCGTGGATGTCCACGTCGGGTGCCTCGATGTCGACCTTGGGGCCCTTGATGTCCACCTCGGGACCCTTCAGGTCACCTTCCAGCTTAGGGACAGACACATCCACATCTCCCTTCAGCTTGGGGCCCTTCAGATTGAAGTCCACATCGGGCATGGAGAACTTGGGGGCCTTGATGTGCATCTCGGGCATCTTGAACTTGGGGCCCTTCAGTTTCCCTTCAGGGCCTTCCAGCTCAACGTCAGGAAGGTCAACATCGACTTTGGGGCCTTTGATATCAATTTCTGGGCCCTTCAGGTCACCCTCCAACTTGGGAAGAGACACGTCCACATCTCCCTTCACTTTGGGGCCCTTCAGTTTCAAGTCAACATCAGGCATGGAGATCTTTTGTGCCTTGATGTGCATCTCGGGCATCTTGAACTTGGGGCCCTTCAGTTTCCCCTCTGGGCCTTCAATGTCCACCTCCGGACCTTCAATATCCACCTTTGGACCAGAAACATCCAGGTCTCCTGTCGGCAGGCTCACGTCCACCTCTGGGCCTTCCGCTTTGATGCCCGGCATCCCAAATTTGGGCATTTTGAACTTGGGCATTTTGAACTTTCCTTCTGGGCCATGAATGTCCACGTCTGGTGCCTCGATGTCGACCTTGGGGCCCTTGACGTCCACCTCGGGACCCTTCAGGTCACCTTCCAGCTTGGGGCCCTTCAGATTGAAGTCCACATCGGGCATGGAGAACTTGGGTGTCTTGATGTGCATCTCGGGCATCTTGAACTTGGGGCCCTTCAGCTTCCCTTCAGGGCCTTCCAGCTCAACGTCAGGAAGGTCAACATCGACTTTGGGACCTTTGATATCAATCTCAGGACCCTTCAGGTCACCCTCCAACTTGGGAAGAGACACGTCCACATCCCCCTTCACTTTGGGACCTTTCAGGTTCAAGTCAATGTCAGGCATGGAGATCTTGGGTGCCTTGATGTGCATCTCGGGCATCTTGAACTTGGGGCCCTTCACCTTCCCCTCTGGACCCTCAATGTCCAGCTCCGGACCTTCAATATCCACCTTTGGACCAGAAACATCCAGGTTTCCTGTCGGCAGGCTCACATCCACCTCTGGGCGTTCTGTCTTGAAGCCCGGCATCCCGAATTTGGGCATTTTGAACTTGGGCATTTTGAATTTTCCTTCTGGGCCGTGAACATCCACATCAGGGCCCTTGATGTCGACCTTGGGGCCCTTGATGTCCACCTCGGGACCCTTCAAGTCACCCTCCAGCTTGGGGACAGACACGTCCACATCTCCCTTCACTTTGGGGCCCTTCAGTTTCAAGTCAACATCAGGCATGGAGATCTTTTGTGCCTTGATGTGCATCTCGGGCATCTTGAACTTGGGGCCCTTCACCTTCCCCTCTGGCCCCTCAATGTCCACCTCCGGACCTTCAATATCCACCTTTGGACCTGAAACATCCAGGTCACCTCTTGGCAGTTTCACATCCACCTCTGGGCCTTCACCTTTCAGCCCCGGCATCCCAAACTTGGGCATTTTGAACTTGGGCATTTTGAATTTTCCTTCTGGGCCGTGAACGTCCACGTCAGGTGCCTCAATGTCGACCTTGGGGCCCTTGATGTCCACCTCGGGACCCTTCAGGTCACCCTCCAGTTTGGGAGCTGAGACTTCAATATCCCCTTTCATGCTGGGCCCTTTCAGATTAATGTCCACGTCGGGCATGGAGATCTTGGGTGCCTTCACGTGCATTTCTGGCATCTTGAATTTGGGACCTTTGAGTTTTCCTTCAGGGCACTCCAAATCAATATCTGGTGCCTCAACATCCAGTTTAGGCCCTTTGATGTCTATTTCTGGCCCTTTCAGATCACCTTCTATCTTCGGAGCCGCAATATCCATTTCTCCTTTCACTTTAGGTCCCTTTAGGTTCAAATCTACATCTGGCATGGATAGTTTCGGTGCCTTGATATTAAGCTTAGGCATCTTAAATTTGGGGCCTTTTATTTTCCCTTCTGGACATTCCAATTCCACCTCAGGCATATCAACATCCACTTTGGGACCTTCCACATCTATTTTGGGGCCCTTCAGATCTCCTGAGATCTTCAAACCAGAAATATCTGCATCTCCTTTCAGTTTGGGGGCCTTCAAACTGAGGTCTACGTCTGGCATGGACAGTTTTGGCGTCTGAATGTTTAGTTCCGGCATTTTAAATTTCAGACCTTTTCCTTTTCCTTCGGGCCCTTCGATGTCCACGCTTGGCACATCGATATCTACCTTGGGCCCAGAAATGTCCACCTCACCCTTCGGAAGGGTCACGTTGACGTCGGGGCCCTCTCCCTTCAGGCCAGGCACCCCGAATTTGGGCATTTTCAGCTTAGGCATCTTCAGTTTGCCCTCTGGGCCGTGGATGTCCACGTCCGGCATTTCAACGTCAACCTTGGGGCCTTTGATGTCAAGACCAGGTGCTTTCAGCTCTCCTTCCAGTTTTGGGGCGGGAAGATCCACGTCTCCTTTCACTCTGGGACCTTTCAGATTCAAGTCGATGTCGGGCATGGATATTTTGGGGGTCTTGAAGCTCATCTCGGGCATCTTCACCTTGGGGCCTTGCAGTTTGCCCTCTGGCCCTTTGATGTCCAGGCTTGGCGCATCGATATCTACGCCAGGACCAGAAATGTCCACTTTACCCTTCGGAAGGGTCACGTCGACGTCGGGGCCCTCTCCCTTCAGGCCGGGCACCCCGAATTTGGGCATTTTCAGCTTAGGCATCTTCAGTTTCCCTTCTGGGCCGTGAATGTCCACATCCGGTGCTTCAACGTCAACCTTGGGGCCTTTGATGTCAAGTCCGGGACCCTTCAAGTCAGCTCCTACCGTGGGAATGGAAACATCCACGTCACCCTTCACTTTGGGGCCTTTCAGGTTCAGGTCAACATCTGGCAGAGAGACTTTGGGGCCCTTCACTTTTCCTTCAGGCCCTTTGATGTCCAGGCTTGGCACATCGATATCTACCTTGGGCCCAGAAATGTCCACCTCACCCTTCGGAAGGGTCACGTTGACGTCGGGGCCCTCTCCCTTCAGGCCGGGCACCCCGAATTTGGGCATTTTCAGCTTAGGCATCTTCAGTTTGGCCTCTGGGCCGTGGATGTCCACATCTGGCACTTCAACGTCAACCTTGGGGCCTTTGATGTCAAGACCAGGTGCTTTCAGCTCTCCTTCCAGTTTTGGGGCGGGAAGATCCACATCTCCTTTCACTCTGGGACCTTTCAGATTCAAGTCGATGTCAGGCATGGATATTTTGGGGGTCTTGAAGCTCATCTCAGGCACCTTCACCTTGGGGCCTTGCAGTTTGCCCTCTGGCCCTTTGATGTCCAGGCTTGGCGCATCGATATCTACGCCAGGACCAGAAATGTCCACTTTACCCTTCGGAAGGGTCACGTCGACATCGGGGCCCTCTCCCTTCAGGCCAGGCACTCCGAATTTGGGCATTTTCAGCTTAGGCATCTTCAGTTTCCCTTCTGGGCCATGGATGTCCACATCCGGTGCTTCAACGTCAACCTTGGGCCCTTTGATGTCAAGTCCGGGACCCTTCAAGTCAGCTCCTACCGTGGGAATGGAAACATCCACGTCACCCTTCACTTTGGGGCCTTTCAGGTTCAGGTCAACATCTGGCAGAGAGACTTTGGGGCCCTTCACTTTTCCTTCAGGCCCTTTGATGTCCAGGCTTGGCACATCGATATCTACCTTGGGCCCAGAAATGTCCACCTCACCCTTTGGAAGGGTCACGTTGACGTCGGGGCCCTCTCCCTTCAGGCCGGGCACCCCGAATTTGGACATTTTCAGCTTAGGCATCTTCAGTTTGGCCTCTGGGCCGTGGATGTCCATGTCCGGCGCTTCAACGTCAACCTTGGGGCCTTTGATGTCAAGTCCAGGTGCTTTCAGCTCCCCTTCCAGTTTTGGGGCGGAAAGATCCACGTCTCCTTTCACTCTGGGACCTTTCAGATTCAAGTCGATGTCGGGCATGGATATTTTGGGGGTCGTGCCATGTACCTCTGGCACCGTAACTTTGGGGCCTTTGACATCTACATCAGGCGTGTCCATTCCCAGTTTGGGGCCTTTAACGTCAAGCTGAGGTCCTTTCAAGTTGTCCCCCATCTTTGGGATAGAGACCTCCACTTCTCCCTTCAGCTTAGGTCCCTTCACGTTAACGTCCGTGTCCGGTGCAGCTATACCGGGGCCTTTCAGATAAGCCCCCGGACTTTCAAATTCAACATCGGGAGCCTTCGCGTCCATCCTGAGACCCTTAGAGCCAAGTCCTTTGACGTCCCCTTCCACTCTGGGGACCGTGACACCCAGGTCTCCCTTCACCTGAGGGCCTTTCAGGTTCAGGTTTACATCCGACAGAGAGATTTGGGGCGTTTCAACCTTCTTGAACTTGGGGCCTTTCCATTCCCCTTTGACGGCCACATCGGGAACGCCAACGTCTACCTCGGATGCTGCCGGTCCCACCTGGCCCTTTGGGAACACCATTTCCACAACGGGACCTTCCCCTTGCGAGTCCAAGGCAGTAAATTTTGGAAAGGTCATGTGCGGCATTTTGAGTTTGCCCTTGCCGCCGTGAACGTCTGCATCGGAAGCCGGGAACTCGACGCTGGGTCCTTTGATACCCACGCCGGGGACCTCCAGTTCTGGGCAGGGGACCTTCACAGCGCCCTTCAACCCCACGTCCACCTGTGGCTTTGGGACTTTAACCGAAGGAACCGAAACTTCGGGTCCCGCGACCCGGATGGATGAGGAGGCAACGTCCACGCACGGAGCCTGCAGCTTCGGCGCGGGAACGTCGGTGCCCACCTGCGGGGCGTGGGCGTCGATGCCGGATCCCGCGGTCGGGAAGCCAAACCTGGGCATTTTCAAAACGGGAATCTTGATTTTTCCCACATCAACAGCTGGATTTTCCATCGCCGGTAAAGAAACGTCAGCTCCGGGAGCTTTGATATCTCCCTGAAGACAAGGGGCAGAAGCATCAGCGTGCGACAGCGTCCCCCCCAGCGGCTCCCCTGGGACCGCCATGCCCGAAACGTGTCCTTTGCCATCCAGCCTGGGACCCTTGACGTGAAAACCTGCCTCCGGGCTCCCCATCTGTCCATTTGCTTCAATCCTGCCGGAAACATTATGTCCCGGCATCTCCACCCTAACAGATTTTCCAGTTTCCCCACCAGGAACTTGGCTCTCCGGCAGCGTAGGGTCCAGCTGAGTCCTCAGGTCAACGCCCATCATTTGCCTTCCCGACACGGTTATCCCGGCCTTTCCGAACTGAGCCTCGCCGAGGTGGACATCCAACTTCCGGGCAGAAGATTCAACCGGTGGTCCCCCTCTGATGTCCACGCTCCAGTCCGTGGCTTGGGCGCTCCTCCCGGGCAGATCCCCCGGTGCCGTTTTGCTGCCGGTTTTCCCGGGCTCGGTTTCAACCTCGGTCTTCATCACGTGGGTGATCTCCCGGGCCGGGATCCGGATTTTAAAGTCCGGGCCGACGACGTCGACGTCTTTTGCTCCGTCATGCCTGCTGACATCGACGGTGTACGCCGTCACTTTTCGGGTGACCGTAATGGTCCTGCTCTGCGTCCCGCCGCACTCCGCTTCCACCGCCTCCTCCGACTTCAGCCGGGGTTTGATTTTCGTTGTGTAAATCCTCCTGTACTCCTCGTCATCTCCGCTCTGGAAACAAAGAGCCCTTCGTTAGCACCGGGAGCCTTCCTCCCCCTCCTCGTCCCTTCGGCCCCCAGCACTCACCAGAACGACTTCCGGGCTGCTGGCCGCAAAGACGTCGTGTGCCCATGACTGTCCCGGCAGCGGAGACTTGTCCCCTTTCCGTTGCAAGCGCAAGCCCACCGTGTGGTGGCCCATGCTGTTGAGCAACTGCGCCACTTCCCCGGATTGCAGGTTGTCAAAATAGACCGTGGCGCTCACGATCTGATCCCCTGGCAGGGTCGGGGGGTGGGGGGAGGCGAGCGGAGGGGCGAGAGGTGAGATCTTTCGGAAGGGGGAGGCGGGGAGGAGGACGCACCCGCGCGCGCACCCACCCCGCCCCGCCGCCTCCCCACCGCAAGCAAGACGGGGAGCAACGACGCTTGAGCCGTAGGGTTATTGCCCGAGAAGAAGGAGGGAGGAAGCAACCGAGGCACGGCCAAGAGGGAGACGAACAGACGCGAAGAACCCGGGTTTCCCCCCCAAAAAAAGACCTTCCCCTCCGCCAACAACCTCCGCCGGGGTCCCACCTTCCTTCACGACGCCCATCTTGGCGGCCGGGGAGTTTTGCTGCACTCGCTTGACGAAGACCCCGTCATCCGTCTGGTCGATGGTGATGCCGTGGGAGCCGCTGCCTTGCCAGTTGGGGAGCAGGATCTCCCGGGTCTCCTCCTCCTTCTCCATCTGGGGAAGGAAAGAGGCAGAGAGGGTGAGAAGGGAAGCGTGGCGGAGGAGAGGGACGCGAGTTTTGGGCTTGGGACGTTGAGGAAGAAGAGCTAAACCAGCTCCGTCGCCCCGCTGACCTTGCTGGGATGCCGGTCCCGGCTGGATCCGCCCCAGGAATCCCTCTGCCTTCACTTGTGGACCTTGCAGCAGCTTTCGTTTCACCTTCCCAGCCTGGTGGAGACATCGGAGACGTCAGCATGGAACTCCGGCTTTCCTCCCACTCCTCCTTTCTTCCACCTTCGACGCCCAGATGGGACGGGAGCCAAAGCGCGTCCCGGCCGCCCACGCCGCGACTCTGCCCCGGGCCGTCTTGCGAGCCGGGCGTTTTCGGTCAAAGGGACAACAAGCGATAAGCCGCGTGAGAGCTAAATGGCGCCACGGCCGAGGGCGGCAAATGGCCACCGCCTCTCGTTGACCCACCCAAAGGTTGTTACTGATCCGCCTTGGACCAACACGGACCTCGGAGAAGCTCTTCTCACGCTCAGTAATGGCTATTTCCGGCGTTGTACGGCAACTAAAGAAATCCAGATGTTGGATGGATGGGGAGTACAAAAGCAACGACAACTCTCCCGCTTCACCCGTGTCTCCGTGTGCCCCGGCCCGCCACCCCGAAGTCAACGTCTTTGCCACCTAAAAGCGAGTTTGAGGGGATTTCTCCGTTTCCAGCCAGCTTCGGGCGGGCAGGAGAAATAAAGAGAAAAGAAATCCTCCTTCCAAGGCGGCTGCAAAGGTTACGAAGGGCAAAGCCCGGACGCCGCAGCCAACGCTCGGCCCGAGAGCGCGGGGCAAGGAGGGCGCCTGCCCCGTGGCTCCCCACGGCAAAGCCTCTACGGAAGCGGCTCCCGAGTGCAAACCCACCTCATTAAGGTCTCATTTCCTTAACTCGAACCGGAATTTAGAGAGAAACTCGGTATTGCCGGCGGGTTTGGCGTGAAACACGCCTGCCCGGGGCTCACCGTGGCTGGCAACGGGAAGGCTTCTCCAAAAAAAAAAAACCACCTCCCGTCACATCTCCGTCACCCGCGTCTGCCGCCCCTCGCAGCTCTCCCAAGCGCCGCCGGTAAAAGGGGGGACGGGGACACAGAAGGGGGGCGGTTTGGAGGCGATTTGGGGGAGTTTTGGCCTTTTCTACAGGTACCAGCCCTGGATCGAAACCTCGGAGCAGCTCCTTCAGCGTCAAGACATCGGTCGAGCGCAAGACATCGAAGCGGCGCAATTCTATCGGAGCCCACCCACGTGTGAACCTTCCGGAAGGTTCAGCAGGACCTAAGCCAGCGAGGCCACCAGCCGCCTCGGCACGGGAAGGTGGAGAGAGGTGCTGCCCCTTGGCGGGGTTGCGCAGATGTTCAAACGTCACCTGCGGCGCTTGACGGCGGTGCCTTGCGAAGCCCCGGAGGGATCTCCGGGAGCGTTTCACGGGACTGGGTGAGGTGGGACGGGACCTCTGGAGGTCCTCTGGGCCAAGCCCCAAGTAGAACCACCTTGAGCCGGGCCACCGAGGACCATAGGAGGGTCCCCAGGCACTGGCACAGGTTGCCCGGGAGGGTGGTGGCATCTCCGTCCTTGGGGAGCATCAAGGGACGTTGGGACGTGGTCCCAAGGTGGCTCAGGCTGGAGGAGAGGGTTGGATGAGGTGACCTCGGAGGTCCCACCCCACCTCACCCAGTCCGTGAGGGGCACCGGCACAGGTTGCCCGGGAGGGTGGTGGCATCTCCATCCTTGGGGAGCATCAAGGGACGTTGGGACGTGGTCCCAAGGTGGCTCAGGCTGGAGGAGAGGGTTGGATGAGGTGACCTTGGAGGTCCCATCCCACCTCACCCAACCCGTGAGGGGCACCGGCATCAGTTGCCCAAGGGAATGGTGGCATCTCCATCCTTGGGGAGCATCAAGGGACGTTGGGACATGGTCCCAAGTTGGGCCCGGCTGGAGGAGAGGGTTGGACGAGGAGACCTGGGAGGTCCCATCCCACCTCACCCAGTCCATGAGGGGCACCGGCACAGGTTGCCTGGGAGGGTGGTGGCATCTCCATCCTTGGGGAGCATCAAGGGACGTTGGGACGTGGTCCCAAGGTGGCTCCGGGTGGAGGAGAGGGTTGGATGAGGTCCCCTCGGAGGTCCCATCCCACCTCACCCAGTCCATGAGGGTTCCCAGGCACCAGTTGCCCGGGAGGGTGGTGGCATCTCCGTCCTTGGGGAGCATCAGGAGACGTTGGGACATGGTCCCAATTTGGCCCCGGCTGGAGGAGAGGGTTGGACGAGGAGACCTGGGAGGTCCCACCCCACCTCACCCAACCCGTGGCTCTACAAGAGGTGTCACCAAACCCTCTGTTGGGCCACGGAACCATCTGGAAAACTCGACCGGCGGCGGAGGACAAACAGGTTTGTGAGTCAGGGAGCCGGGGAGAGATCCCGCGGGCTGGGCGGGGAGGTGACTCAGAGCTTCTCCCGCCGGCCTGGGAGCGGAGGGAGAGGCTCCGGCCGAGCTCCCCCCCAACCCCGCGCCGCTCCTTCCCCCCCACTTCGGGGGCGACCGGGATTATTTTTTTTTTTTTTTTATGGGGAGCGGATTTTCCCCACCCTCGCCCTGGTCGGGGACGGGGATGACCACGGTTTCCCGTCCCCGAGAAGGGGACACCTTCGCCGGCGTCCTCCGCAGCTCCGCCGCCGCAACCGCCTGCTGCTATTTTTGGGGTGAGCCACGTGCCGCCCCCTTCCCTGTATTTTTAGTCCTCCCCCCCCCATCCCATACCCACCCCCACCCCCGCCCCGTCCCGTGCCCACGGCCGAGACGTCACCCGACGGCCAACCACCATGTCACCACCGACCCGCCGGCACCCACCGACGTCCCCAAGGACCCCCCCAAACCGTCTCCCACCGGCCGCTCGCACCCCACTGACCCCCCCCCCCCCCAAAAAAAGCCGTAGCGGGGCGCCCACCCTTGGGTGCTGTTTCGGCGCATGGCGGGCTGCGGCGAGGGACGAGGCCTGCGGCGGCGGATCCCCCCCCCCCCGTCCCAGACGCACGCGCTGGGGTGCAACCCTCAGCAGAAATTGCCTTCGGCCTCGGCCGGTTGTTTGTGCGGCCGCGCCGGGGGGCCACAAAAGGGACGACGCGCTGAGGTCACAGCTCGCGAATCGCCCCCAACGGCATCGCGGCGCCTCGGCACGCCGGCTCGCGGGGCGGCCAAAAAAACCCCTGTGAACCCCCCCCCCACACGGGTCTATGTCCCCCCCCCACCTCCCCACTTCATCATCATCCTCCTCCTCTCTGGTGACACCGCGCCCGGTGTCACCCCTACGGTGTCACCCCCCAACGTCACGGGTGGCTCCGCACCCGCAGTGGGGTGCACGGCCGGGAAGCATCGATGTGTGTCCCCCCCCACCCCAAAACCCATCATGGTGGGGGGGGTCCCCAAAACCCTTCACCCGCCCCACGGCGAAGAGCGAACCACCGCGAAGCCCCGAATCGCTTTGGGGGGGGCAGCACCCCAAGTCTTTGGCGGCGTCCGACGAGGAGCCCGTCAACGCTGAGGCGCCGCTAATTAACGAGCGGAATTAATGAGGGGGGGGGGATTTTGGGGTGGGGGTGTGGGGGGGACACCCCAGGACGGGAGGTGACCCCGGGGAGACGCCGCTCGGTAGCCCAAGGTCCGCCGGCGTGCCGGCCGCTTGGCACCCCAAAAAAAAACCGGGAATGGCGTCGCCGGTGAGAGGTGGGGGGGTGGGGGGGCACCCTGCCTGCCCCCCCACCCACCCCACCCCACCGCCGCTGGGGTACGGGTGGGGTGTGGGGCAGAAGACGCCACCCCGCTCGTCCCCGGAGGAGGAACAAGCCGTGGCCGGCGGCCAGGCTGGGAGGGTCGGTGACGCACGGGGCCAAGGATCCTCCCAGGAAAACCGGCGGCGCGGCCGAAAAAGAAAAAAAAAAACACCCCCCCCCAAAAAAAAAAAAGCCACAACCCCCACCCCAAAACCAAACCCCAACCACCGAAATGGGGAAAAGAAGGAAAAACGCCCCAACCCAACCGGGATCCGGTGAAGGGAACCGCCTCGACGGCCAACGGCGGCCTATACCGGTTGAACCGGCTCACCGAGCGAGCGAGAGTCCCGCGGGCGTCGCGAGAAACTCTCTTCCCGCCGCCGCGGCGGCGGTTCCCCGACCGGTTTCACCGGGTCTCGCCGGGGACGCTGCCCGCAGCCAGAGAGCGGTGGCGTTGGGGCGTGGGGTGCCGCTCCCCCCCCCCAACACCCAACACCCACCCAACCGCCACCAGCACCCGCCTCGACTTCGCTCCCGCCGTGGGGGCTCTCGTCCCGCCGCGGCGTTGTCACCGAATCCGCCGGACGCACCCCGAAAGTTGTTTGGGGTGGGGGGGAGCGGAATAACTCATGGCCACACCCGGGTGGGAGCGGATTTGGGGGGGGCTCAAGGGGGCTGCAGTCCCTTTCGGGGTGCACCCGCTCCGCTGGGCTTTCCCCAGCACCCAATGACCCTTCGGAAATGGGTGGGGGGCACCCCATGGGGAGATGGGTGCTATAGCGGCGCACGGGTGCCGGCTGCACCCCAAACCACAAAACTGGATTGGGGGGGGGGGCACCTCCACCCCCCCCCCAAATCTCCTCTTCCCCATCAACTAAACCCACTAATTCTTAGAGGGGGGGTCAAGTGCACCCCAAAAATTGGCACACCCCCCCCCACCCCATCTCGGTAACCCCCCCCCACCCCATCTCGGTACCGGGGGGGGGGCCTCTCCCCCCCCCCAAAACCGCCCCCATGAACGTTAATGAAATGAGTCGCCCACGTTCGGCCGAACCGCGCCCGCGCGGGATCCCCCCCCCCAAATACACCCCCACACCCCCCATAGTAGCGGGGAACCCCCCGGGGGGGTCCCCTCGACCCGGGGGGGGGGGAGGGGAACTCCGCTGCCCCACCCCGAGTGGGGACTCCCCGGGCCCGGGAAGGGCGTGGCAGAGCGGGGGGGGGAGGGGGGGGGGGAACCGGGGGGGGGGGGGGGAGGGGGGGCCACGCCCTGAGCGCGCACACGGGAGCGGGACCTCGGGACGTGCCCGGGGCCCACTGGGGACCCCCCCTGCACCCACCGGGACCCCCCCTGCACCCACTGGGGACCCCCCCCCCTGCACCCACCAGGGACACCCCCCCCCCTGCACCCACTGGGGGACCCCCCCCCACTGCACCCACCGGGGACACTCGGAGTCCCCCCCCGGACACTCGTGGGACACCCCCACACCCCAAAACGCCCCGTGGACCCCCCCGGGACACCCCCCCGGGACACCCCCCACCCCCCCCCGGGGGACTCCTCCGGGACCCCCCCCCCCGGGGGCACCCACGGGACACGCGTGGGACACTCAGGGCACACCCCACCCTCCCGCCCCACGGAGCTCCCGGAGCCCACCGGGACCCCCCCCCACCCCCCACTCCCGGTACCACCGGACCCCCCCCCCTCCCCCCCCTCTCCCCGAGCCACGCGGGACACCCCCTCCCCCCCCTTCCACGCACCTCCGGGACACTCGGGGGAGTCCCGGAGTGTGTGTGTGTGTCACCGGGACACCCCCCCGGGACTCCCGGACCCCCCCCCGGGACCCCCCCCCGGACCCCCCCCCCATAGCCGGGACCCCCCCCCGGACCCCCCCCCCCCATACCCGGGACCCCCCCTTAACTCCCGGGGACAGTCCCGGGACTCCCACGGGGGACCCCCCCCCCCACTCCCGGTGTCCCCCCCCGGTGTCCCCCCCCCGGTGTGTCCCCCCCCCGGTGTCCCCCCCCCCCGGTACCTGCGGGGGACGGGGCTCAGCTCCCCGGCAGTGCCATAGCCGCTGCCTCCGGTTCCCGGTACTGGCGGGTGGATCCCGTTCCCGGTGGATCCCGTTCCCGGTGGATCCGTCCGGGGCGGCGGCAGCTCCGCGAGTGGCCGCGCCCCGCGTGGGGACGGGCTCTTGTAACGGGGAGCGGCGGAGCCGCGCCCCTCCCCCACCCCCCCGCCCCACCCCCACCCCCCCCCCCCCTCCTCCACCCCCGGGGTGGGACCTGTCCCGGGACGGCCCCGCTCCGCTCCACCGGCCCCTCCCGGGCTCCGGGCACAGCCCCGGGCCCCGTCCCGGTTCCCGGTCCCCCTCCTCGCTCCCGGTCCGGTCCCGGTTCCCGGGCCCCGTCCTCTCTCCCGGTCCCGGTCCCGGTCCCCGGTCCCCGTCCTCTCTCCCGGTCCCGGTCCCGGTCCCGGTGCCTGTCCCGGTCCCCGGTCCCGGTCCCGGTCCCCGGTCCCCCTCCTCGCTCCCGGTCCCGGTCCCGGTTCCCGGTCCCCGTCCTCTCTCCCGGTCCCGGTCCCGGTCCCGGTGCCTGTCCCGGTCCCCGGTCCCGGTCCCGGTCCCGGTCCCGGTCCCCCGTCCTCTCTCCCCGTCCCGGTCCCGGTCCCGGTTCCCGGTCCCCGTCCCGGTGCCTGTCCCAGTCCCGGTCCCCGGTCCCGGTCCCCGGTCCCGGTCCCCGTCCTCTCTCCCGGTCCCGGACCCGGTCCCCGTCCTCTGTCCCGGTCCCCAAACCGGTTCCGGTCCCGGTCTCGGTCTCCGGTCCCCGTCTTTTGCTCCCGGTCCCCGGTCCCGGTGCCTGTCCCCGGTCCCCATCCCGGTACCGGGACCGGTCCCCGTCCTCTCTCCCGGTCCCCAACCCGGTCCCTGTCCCGGTGCCTGTCCCGGTCCCCGGTCCCGGTCCCCGGTCCCCGTCCTCTCTCCCGGTCCCCATCCCGGTCCCGGTCCCGGACCGGTCCCCGCCCGGGACTCGGTGCCCCGTGGGGGACCCCCGGGACAGGGGACACCCCAAAGGGATTCCCCACCCCCACCCCGGTCCCGGACCCCCGAACCTCTGGGGGCACCCCACCCCCCCCAGGGCTGCCCCTCCCCCCTTCGAGGTACACCCCCCCCACCCGAGAGGAACCCCCAGACCCCACCCCCACCCCCCCGGTACCCGCCCCTCCCCCTTCGAGGGAACCCCCCCTCCCCCCAGACCCCCCCCCAAGTAACCCCCCTCCCCCCCAGACCCCCCCAGGTATCCCCCCTCCCCCCCCACCCCTCCCCCCTCGAGGGAATCCCCCCCTCCCCCAGACCCCTCCCCCTTCGAGGTAACCCCCCCCAGGTAACCCCCCCTCCCCCCCCACCCCTCCCACTTCGAGGGAACCCCCCCTCCCCCAGACCCCCCCCCCAGGTAATTCCCCCTCCCCCCCAGCCCCTCCCCCCTCGAGGGAATCCCCCCTCCCCAGACCCCGCCCCAAGTAACCCTCCTCCCCCCCGCCCCTCCCCCCTCGAGGGAATCCCCCCCTCCCCCAGACCCCCGCCCAGGTAATTCCCCCTCCCCCCCACCCCTCCCCGCCTCGAGGGAATCCCCCCTCCCCCAGACCCCGCCCCAAGTAACCCCCCTCCCCCCGCCCCTCCCCCCTCGAGGGAATCCCCCCTCCCCCAGACCCCGCCCCAAGTAACCCCCCTCCCCCCCGCCCCTCCCCCTTCGAGGGAATCCCCCCCTCCCCCAGACCCCTCCCCCCGGGTACCCCCCACCCCCCCGACCAGTCCCCTCCCCCTCCCAGGTATTCCCCGCCCCCCCCCCCGGTCACACCCCTCCCCCCGAGGTACCCCCCACCCCCCCCAATAACCCCCGGACCGCCCCCATCGAGGTGACCCCACCCCCACCCCCCTCCCCCCCTTTGAGATAACCACCCCTCCCCCTCAGGGTAACCCCCAGACCCCCCCCCAAAACCCCATGACCCGCCCCCCCCATAACCCCCCCCACCCCCCCAAGGTAACCCCCTCCCCCAACCACCCCCCCACAGGGTAACCCCCCCCACCCCCACCCCTCGAGACACCCCCCCCAGACGACGGCCGCCCTCACCGCAAGGGGATGTCACCCACTCGTGGTCACCGTAGTGCCCACCGGGACCCCCAGTTCCCCCCCAGAGCTCCCTCCCAGTTGTTCCCAGTCCATACTGGTCCATGAGGTTGTCCCTCCCCAGTTCAGGCCCTTCCCCACCCTCGAACCCCCCCCAGACCCCCCCTCACTGACTCCTCCACCCAGTTGAGGTTCCTCAATGGATCATGGTCACTGTGGTGCCCACCAGCACCCCCAGTTCCCCCCCAAAGCTCCATCCCAGTTGTTCCCAGTCCATACTGGTCCATGGGCTTCTTCCTCCCCCACTTCAGGCCCTTCCCCACCCTCGAACCCCCCCCAGACCCCCCCTCACTGATTCCTCCACCTCCTTGACGTCCCTCACCGGCTCATGGTCAACTTGGTGCCCACCAGCACCCCCAGTTCCCCCCCAGAGCTCCCTCCCAGTTGCTCCCAGTCCATACTGGTCCATGAGGTTGTCCCTCCCCAGTTCAGGCCCTTCCCCACCCTCGAACCCCCCCCCGACCCCCCCTCACTGAGTCCTCCACCCGGTTGAGGTTCCTCAATGGATCATGGTCACTGTGGTGCCCACCAGCACCCCCAGTTCCCCCCCAAAGCTCCCTCCCAGTTGCTCCCAGTACATACTGGTCCATGGGCTTCTTCCTCCCCAGTTCAGGCCCTTCCCCACCCTCGAACCCCCCCCCAGACCCCCCCTCACTGATTCCTCCACCTCCTTGACGTCCCTCACCGGCTCATGGTCAACTTGGTGCCCACCAGCACCCCCAGTTCCCCCCCAGAGCTCCCTCCCAGTTGCTCCCAGTCCATACTGGTCCATGAAGTTCTTCCTCCCCCACTTCAGGTCCTTCCCCACCCTCGAACCCCCCCCAGATCCCTCCAATGTGACTCCTCCACCTGGTTGAGGTTCCTCAATGGATCATGGTCACTGTGGTGCCCACCAGCACCCCCAGTTCCCCCCCAAAGCTCCATCCCAGTTGCTCCCAGTCCATACTGGTCCATGAGGTTGTCCCTCCCCAGTTCAGGCCCTTCCCCACCCTCGAACCCCCCCCAGACCCCCCCTCACTGATTCCTCCACCTGGTTGAGGTTCCTCAATGGATCATGGTCACTGTGGTGCCCACCAGCACCCCCAGTTCCCCCCCAGAGCTCCCTCCCAGTTGCTCCCAGTCCATACTGGTCCATGAGGTTGTCCCTCCCCAGTTCAGGCCCTTCCCCACCCTCGAACCCCCCCCACCCCCCCCTTGTTGAGTCCTCCACCCCACTGAGCTTCCTCCGCTTCCTCCGCCCGCCCTCCCCGTCCGTCCCCCCACTCCCGCCGCTGCGCCCCACACCAGCCGTGGGTCTCTCTGCCCCACACCGGCCATGGGTCTCCTCCCCCCACCCCACACCGGCCATGGGTCTCCCCACCCCACACCGGCCGTGGGTCTCTCTGCCCCACACCGGCCATGGGTCTCCCCGCCCCACACCAGCCATGGGTCTCTCTGCCCCACACTGGCCGTGGGTTTCCCCACCCCACACCGGCCATGGGTCTCCCCACCCCACACCGGCCATGGGTCTCCCCGCCCCACCCCACACCAGCCATGGGTCTCCCCACCCCACACCAGCCATGGGTCTCTCTGCCCCACACTGGCCGTGGGTCTCCCCACCCCACACTGGCTGTGGGTCTCCCTGCCCCCACACCGGCCATGGGTCTCCCCACCCCACACCAGCCATGGGTCTCTCTGCCCCACACTGGCCGTGGGTCTCCCCACCCCACACCGGCCATGGGTCTCCCCACCCCACACCGGCCATGGGGTCTCTCTGCCCCACACCGGCCATGGGTCTCCCCGCCCCACACCAGCCATGGGTCTCTCTGCCCCACACCGGCCGTGGTTCTCCCCACCCCACACCGGCTGTGGGTCTCCCCACCCCACACCGGCCATGGGTCTCCCTGCCCCACACGGGCCGTGGGTCTCCCCGCCCCACCCCACACCAGCCATGGGCCTCCCCACACCAGCTGTGGGTCTCTCTGCCCCACACCGGCCTTGGGTCTCCCCGCCCCACCCCACACAAGCTGTGGGTCTCTCTGCCCCACACTGGCCATGGTTCTCCCCACCCCACCCCACCCCAGCCATGGGTCTCCCCGCCCCACCCCACCCCACCCATGGGTCTCCCCACCCCACACCAGCCATGGGTCTCTCTGCCCCACGGCGCGCAGCAGGAGGAGCCGGTTTTCTCCTCCGGCGACGGTTATTTATAGCCGGATCCCGACTCCGATGGCGTTATAAATACCCACGGAACGAACCGGAGGGGGACACACACCCCCCCCCCCCTCCGCACGCGTCGAGGTCGGCCACGCCCGTATTCGCCGCCGCCATTTCACCGCGTCCACCGGCAAAGACCCCCTCTGAGTGCCACAACCCCGTGTGTGTGTGTGTGGGGCGGGGGATGATGGCGGTGTGGCGGCGAAGGATCGGGCCCCGGCGGCCTAAGCCAGTCCGGCGCATACCGGAGGCATGGCTCATCGCCGGCCGGCCGCCGCCCCGCCCCGCCCTCACCGGGGGCTTCGCGCCGGCGAAGCGCCAGCGGCCGCGGAACCCCCACGGGGACCCCCGTCCCCACCATTTGGGGGGGTCCTGGGGTATTATTGGGGGGGACACACACAGGATCCGGCCGCCGCCAACAGCTGTATTTCCTCCAGATGTGGCTTTGCCGGCACAGCCGGAAAGACCGCGGTCGTGTTGGCACCGCGGCGTAAAGGGGGGGTGACAGAGGGGACCCCCCCCACCCCCGCTGTGCCAAAAGAGGGGGGGATGGGAAGTGAGCACACACCCCCCTACGCCGGCGCGGGGGGATTTTTGGGATTCCAAGCTGGCGGGCGGCCACCGGCGTTGCCGCGCCCGTGCGC
>NW_026776421.1:0-61113 GCF_030936135.1 Gavia stellata
TGTTCAGAGCCCAAGTGTTTGTGGTTCGTTTGAGAGGTTACCAGTGGGAGATGAGAACCAGCAAGAGCTTTCAGGGCTGGCCCCTTTAGTGTAGGAGCAATCCCTGGACGTTCGCAATTTCGGTGTTGAGCTCTGGCCAGATTGAGCAGGAGAGGCTGTGTACGTTGGAAGTTTTAGTAGGCTAAACAAGTTCAGAGCCTAAGTGTTTGTAGTTCGTTTGAGAGGTTACCAGTGGGAGATGAGGACCAGCAAGAGCTTTCAGGGCTGGCCCCTTTAGTGTAGGAGCAATCGCTGGACGTTCGCAATTTCGGTGTTGAGCTCTGGCCAGATTGAGCAGGAGAGGCTGTGTACGTTGGAAGTTTTAGTAGGCTAAACAAGTTCAGAGCCCAAGTGTTTGTGGTTCGTTTGAGAGGTTACCAGTGGGTGATGAGGACCAGCAAGAGCTTTCAGGGCTGGCACCTTTAGTGTAGGAGCAATCCCTGGACGTTCGCAATTCTGCTGTTAAGCTCTGGCCAGATTGAGCAGGAGAGGCTGTGTACGTTGGAAGTTTTAGTAGGCTAAACAAGTTCAGAGCCCAAGTGTTTGTGGTTCGTTTGAGAGGTTACCAGTGGGAGATGAGGACCAGCAAGAGCTTTCAGGGCTGGCACCTTTAGTGTAGGAGCAATCCCTGGACGTTCGCAATTTCGGTGTTGAGCTCTGGCCAGATTGAGCAGGAGAGGCTGTGTACGTTGGAAGTTTTAGTAGGCTAAACAAGTTCAGAGGCCAAGTGTTTGTGGTTCGTTGGAGAGGTTACCAGTGGGAGATGAGGACCAGCAAGAGCTTTCAGGGCTGGCACCTTTAGTGTAGGAGCAATCGCTGGACGTTCGCAATTTCGGTGTTGAGCTCTGGCCAGATTGAGCAGGAGAGGCTGTGTACGTTGGAAGTTTTAGTAGGCTAAACAAGTTCAGAGCCCAAGTGTTTGTGGTTCGTTTGAGAGGTTACCAGTGGGAGATGAGGACCAGCAAGAGCTTTCAGGGCTGGCCCCTTTAGTGTAGGAGCAATCCCTGGACGTTCGCAATTTCGGTGTTGAGCTCTGGCCAGATTGAGCAGGAGAGGCTGTGTACGTTGGAAGTTTTAGTAGGCTAAACAAGTTCAGAGCCCAAGTGTTTGTGGTTCGTTTGAGAGGTTACCGGTGGGAGATGAGAACCAGCAAGAGCTTTCAGGGCTGGCCCCTTTAGTGTAGGAGCAATCGCTGGACGCTCGCAATTTCGGTGTTGAGCTCTGGCCAGATTGAGCAGGAGAGGCTGTGTACGTTGGAAGTTTTAGTAGGCTAAACAAGTTCAGAGGCCAAGTGTTTGTGGTTCGTTTGAGAGGTTACCAGTGGGAGATGAGGACCAGCAAGAGCTTTCAGGGCTGGCCCCTTTAGTGTAGGAGCAATCGCTGGACGTTCGCAATTTCGGTGTTGAGCTCTGGCCAGATTGAGCAGGAGAGGCTGTGTACGTTGGAAGTTTTAGTAGGCTAAACAAGTTCAGAGCCCAAGTGTTTGTGGTTCGTTTGAGAGGTTACCAGTGGGTGATGAGGACCAGCAAGAGCTTTCAGGGCTGGCACCTTTAGTGTAGGAGCAATCCCTGGACGTTCGCAATTCCGCTGTTAAGCTCTGGCCAGATTGAGCAGGAGAGGCTGTGTACGTTGGAAGTTTTAGTAGGCTAAACAAGTTCAGAGCCCAAGTGTTTGTGGTTCGTTTGAGAGGTTACCAGTGGGAGATGAGGACCAGCAAGAGCTTTCAGGGCTGGCACCTTTAGTGTAGGAGCAATCGCTGGACGTTCGCAATTTCGGTGTTGAGCTCTGGCCAGATTGAGCAGGAGAGGCAGTGTACGTTGGAAGTTTTAGTAGGCTAAACAAGTTCAGAGCCCAAGTGTTTGTGGTTCGTTTGAGAGGTTACCAGTGGGAGATGAGGACCAGCAAGAGCTTTCAGGGCTGGCACCTTTAGTGTAGGAGCAATCGCTGGACGTTCGCAATTTCGGTGTTGAGCTCTGGCCAGATTGAGCAGGAGAGGCTGTGTACGTTGGAAGTTTTAGTAGGCTAAACAAGTTCAGAGCCCAAGTGTTTGTGGTTCGTTTGAGAGGTTACCAGTGGGAGATGAGGACCAGCAAGAGCTTTCAGGGCTGGCACCTTTAGTGTAGGAGCAATCCCTGGACGTTCGCAATTTCGGTGTTGAGCTCTGGCCAGATTGAGCAGGAGAGGCTGTGTACGTTGGAAGTTTTAGTAGGCTAAACAAGTTCAGAGCCCAAGTGTTTGTGGTTCGTTTGAGAGGTTACCGGTGGGAGATGAGAACCAGCAAGAGCTTTCAGGGCTGGCCCCTTTAGTGTAGGAGCAATCGCTGGACGCTCGCAATTTCGGTGTTGAGCTCTGGCCAGATTGAGCAGGAGAGGCTGTGTACGTTGGAAGTTTTAGTAGGCTAAACAAGTTCAGAGCCTAAGTGTTTGTAGTTCGTTTGAGAGGTTACCAGTGGGAGATGAGGACCAGCAAGAGCTTTCAGGGCTGGCCCCTTTAGTGTAGGAGCAATCGCTGGACGTTCGCAATTTCGGTGTTGAGCTCTGGCCAGATTGAGCAGGAGAGGCTGTGTACGTTGGAAGTTTTAGTAGGCTAAACAAGTTCAGAGCCCAAGTGTTTGTGGTTCGTTTGAGAGGTTACCAGTGGGTGATGAGGACCAGCAAGAGCTTTCAGGGGCTGGCACCTTTAGTGTAGGAGCAATCCCTGGACGTTCGCAATTCCGCTGTTAAGCTCTGGCCAGATTGAGCAGGAGAGGCTGTGTACGTTGGAAGTTTTAGTAGGCTAAACAAGTTCAGAGCCCAAGTGTTTGTGGTTCGTTTGAGAGGTTACCAGTGGGAGATGAGGACCAGCAAGAGCTTTCAGGGCTGGCACCTTTAGTGTAGGAGCAATCGCTGGACGTTCGCAATTTCGGTGTTGAGCTCTGGCCAGATTGAGCAGGAGAGGCAGTGTACGTTGGAACTTTTAGTAGGCTAAACAAGTTCAGAGCCCAAGTGTTTGTGGTTCGTTTGAGAGGTTACCAGTGGGAGATGAGGACCAGCAAGAGCTTTCAGGGCTGGCCCCTTTAGTGTAGGAGCAATCGCTGGACGTTCGCAATTTCGGTGTTGAGCTCTGGCCAGATTGAGCAGGAGAGGCTGTGTACGTTGGAAGTTTTAGTAGGCTAAACAAGTTCAGAGCCCAAGTGTTTGTGGTTCGTTTGAGAGGTTACCAGTGGGAGATGAGGACCAGCAAGAGCTTTCAGGGCTGGCACCTTTAGTGTAGGAGCAATCGCTGGACGTTCGCAATTTCGGTGTTGAGCTCTGGCCAGATTGAGCAGGAGAGGCAGTGTACGTTGGAAGTTTTAGTAGGCTAAACAAGTTCAGAGCCCAAGTGTTTGTGGTTCGTTTGAGAGGTTACCAGTGGGAGATGAGGACCAGCAAGAGCTTTCAGGGCTGGCCCCTTTAGTGTAGGAGCAATCGCTGGACGTTCGCAATTTCGGTGCTGAGCTCTGGCCAGATTGAGCAGGAGAGGCTGTGTACGTTGGAAGTTTTAGTAGGCTAAACAAGTTCAGAGCCCAAGTGTTTGTGGTTCGTTTGAGAGGTTACCAGTGGGAGATGAGGACCAGCAAGAGCTTTCAGGGCTGGCCCCTTTAGTGTAGGAGCAATCCCTGGACGTTCGCAATTTCGGTGTTGAGCTCTGGCCAGATTGAGCAGGAGAGGCTGTGTACGTTGGAAGTTTTAGTAGGCTAAACAAGTTCAGAGCCCAAGTGTTTGTGGTTCGTTTGAGAGGTTACCGGTGGGAGATGAGGACCAGCAAGAGCTTTCAGGGTTGGCCCCTTTAGTGTAGGAGCAATCGCTGGACGCTCGCAATTTCGGTGTTGAGCTCTGGCCAGATTGAGCAGGAGAGGCTGTGTACGTTGGAAGTTTTAGTAGGCTAAACAAGTTCAGAGCCTAAGTGTTTGTAGTTCGTTTGAGAGGTTACCAGTGGGAGATGAGGACCAGCAAGAGCTTTCAGGGCTGGCCCCTTTAGTGTAGGAGCAATCGCTGGACGTTCGCAATTTCGGTGTTGAGCTCTGGCCAGATTGAGCAGGAGAGGCTGTGTACGTTGGAAGTTTTAGTAGGCTAAACAAGTTCAGAGCCCAAGTGTTTGTGGTTCGTTTGAGAGGTTACCAGTGGGTGATGAGGACCAGCAAGAGCTTTCAGGGCTGGCACCTTTAGTGTAGGAGCAATCCCTGGACGTTCGCAATTCCGCTGTTAAGCTCTGGCCAGATTGAGCAGGAGAGGCTGTGTACGTTGGAAGTTTTAGTAGGCTAAACAAGTTCAGAGCCCAAGTGTTTGTGGTTCGTTTGAGAGGTTACCAGTGGGAGATGAGGACCAGCAAGAGCTTTCAGGGCTGGCACCTTTAGTGTAGGAGCAATCGCTGGACGTTCGCAATTTCGGTGTTGAGCTCTGGCCAGATTGAGCAGGAGAGGCAGTGTACGTTGGAACTTTTAGTAGGCTAAACAAGTTCAGAGCCCAAGTGTTTGTGGTTCGTTTGAGAGGTTACCAGTGGGAGATGAGGACCAGCAAGAGCTTTCAGGGCTGGCCCCTTTAGTGTAGGAGCAATCGCTGGACGTTCGCAATTTCGGTGTTGAGCTCTGGCCAGATTGAGCAGGAGAGGCTGTGTACGTTGGAAGTTTTAGTAGGCTAAACAAGTTCAGAGCCCAAGTGTTTGTGGTTCGTTTGAGAGGTTACCAGTGGGAGATGAGGACCAGCAAGAGCTTTCAGGGCTGGCACCTTTAGTGTAGGAGCAATCGCTGGACGTTCGCAATTTCGGTGTTGAGCTCTGGCCAGATTGAGCAGGAGAGGCAGTGTACGTTGGAAGTTTTAGTAGGCTAAACAAGTTCAGAGCCCAAGTGTTTGTGGTTCGTTTGAGAGGTTACCAGTGGGAGATGAGGACCAGCAAGAGCTTTCAGGGCTGGCCCCTTTAGTGTAGGAGCAATCGCTGGACGTTCGCAATTTCGGTGCTGAGCTCTGGCCAGATTGAGCAGGAGAGGCTGTGTACGTTGGAAGTTTTAGTAGGCTAAACAAGTTCAGAGCCCAAGTGTTTGTGGTTCGTTTGAGAGGTTACCAGTGGGAGATGAGGACCAGCAAGAGCTTTCAGGGCTGGCCCCTTTAGTGTAGGAGCAATCCCTGGACGTTCGCAATTTCGGTGTTGAGCTCTGGCCAGATTGAGCAGGAGAGGCAGTGTACGTTGGAACTTTTAGTAGGCTAAACAAGTTCAGAGCCCAAGTGTTTGTGGTTCGTTTGAGAGGTTACCAGTGGGAGATGAGGAGCAGCAAGAGCTTTCAGGGCTGGCCCCTTTAGTGTAGGAGCAATCGCTGGACGTTCGCAATTTCGGTGTTGAGCTCTGGCCAGATTGAGCAGGAGAGGCTGTGTACGTTGGAAGTTTTAGTAGGCTAAACAAGTTTAGAGCCTAAGTGTTTGTGGTTCGTTTGAGAGGTTACCAGTGGGAGATGAGGACCAGCAAGAGCTTTCAGGGCTGGTCCCTTTAGTGTAGGAGCAATTGCTGGACGTTCGCAATTTCGGTGTTGAGCTCTGGCCAGATTGAGCAGGAGAGGCTGTGTACGTTGGAAGTTTTAGTAGGCTAAACAAGTTCAGAGCCCAAGTGTTTGTGGTTCGTTTGAGATGTTACCAGTGGGAGATGAGAACCAGCAAGAGCTTTCAGGGCTGGCCCCTTTAGTGTAGGAGCAATCCCTGGACGTTCGCAATTTCGGTGTTGAGCTCTGGCCAGATTGAGCAGGAGAGGCTGTGTACGTTGGAAGTTTTAGTAGGCTAAACAAGTTCAGAGCCCAAGTGTTTGTGGTTCGTTTGAGAGGTTACCAGTGGGAGATGAGGACCAGCAAGAGCTTTCAGGGCTGGCCCCTTTAGTGTAGGAGCAATCGCTGGACATTCGCAATTTCGGTGTTGAGCTCTGGCCAGATTGAGCAGGAGAGGCAGTGTACGTTGGAAGTTTTAGTAGGCTAAACAAGTTCAGAGCCCAAGTGTTTGTGGTTCGTTTGAGAGGTTACCAGTGGGAGATGAGAACCAGCAAGAGCTTTCAGGGCTGGCCCCTTTAGTGTAGGAGCAATCGCTGGACGCTCGCAATTTCGGTGTTGAGCTCTGGCCAGATTGAGCAGGAGAGGCTGTGTACGTTGGAAGTTTTAGTAGGCTAAACAAGTTCAGAGCCTAAGTGTTTGTAGTTCGTTTGAGAGGTTACCAGTGGGAGATGAGGACCAGCAAGAGCTTTCAGGGCTGGCACCTTTAGTGTAGGAGCAATCCCTGGACGTTCGCAATTCCGCTGTTAAGCTCTGGCCAGATTGAGCAGGAGAGGCTGTGTACGTTGGAAGTTTTAGTAGGCTAAACAAGTTCAGAGCCCAAGTGTTTGTGGTTCGTTTGAGAGGTTACCAGTGGGAGATGAGGACCAGCAAGAGCTTTCAGGGCTGGCCCCTTTAGTGTAGGAGCAATCGCTGGACGTTCGCAATTTCGGTGTTGAGCTCTGGCCAGATTGAGCAGGAGAGGCTGTGTACGTTGGAAGTTTTAGTAGGCTAAACAAGTTCAGAGCCCAAGTGTTTGTGGTTCGTTTGAGAGGTTACCAGTGGGAGATGAGGACCAGCAAGAGCTTTCAGGGCTGGCACCTTTAGTGTAGGAGCAATCGCTGGACGTTCGCAATTTCGGTGTTGAGCTCTGGCCAGATTGAGCAGGAGAGGCAGTGTACGTTGGAAGTTTTAGTAGGCTAAACAAGTTCAGAGCCCAAGTGTTTGTGGTTCGTTTGAGAGGTTACCAGTGGGAGATGAGGACCAGCAAGAGCTTTCAGGGCTGGCCCCTTTAGTGTAGGAGCAATCGCTGGACGTTCGCAATTTCGGTGTTGAGCTCTGGCCAGATTGAGCAGGAGAGGCAGTGTACGTTGGAACTTTTAGTAGGCTAAACAAGTTCAGAGCCCAAGTGTTTGTGGTTCGTTTGAGAGGTTACCAGTGGGAGATGAGGAGCAGCAAGAGCTTTCAGGGCTGGCCCCTTTAGTGTAGGAGCAATCGCTGGACGTTCGCAATTTCGGTGTTGAGCTCTGGCCAGATTGAGCAGGAGAGGCTGTGTACGTTGGAAGTTTTAGTAGGCTAAACAAGTTCAGAGGCCAAGTGTTTGTGGTTCGTTTGAGAGGTTACCGGTGGGAGATGAGGACCAGCAAGAGCTTTCAGGGCTGGCCCCTTTAGTGTAGGAGCAATCGCTGGACGTTCGCAATTTCGGTGTTGAGCTCTGGCCAGATTGAGCAGGAGAGGCTGTGTACGTTGGAAGTTTTAGTAGGCTAAACAAGTTCAGAGCCCAAGTGTTTGTGGTTCCTTTGAGAGGTTACCAGTGGGAGATGAGAACCAGCAAGAGCTTTCAGGGCTGGCCCCTTTAGTGTAGGAGCAATCCCTGGACGTTCGCAATTTCGGTGTTGAGCTCTGGCCAGATTGAGCAGGAGAGGCAGTGTACGTTGGAACTTTTAGTAGGCTAAACAAGTTCAGAGGCCAAGTGTTTGTGGTTCGTTTGAGAGGTTACCAGTGGGAGATGAGGACCAGCAAGAGCTTTCAGGGCTGGCCCCTTTAGTGTAGGAGCAATCGCTGGACGCTCGCAATTTCGGTGTTGAGCTCTGGCCAGATTGAGCAGGAGAGGCAGTGTACGTTGGAAGTTTTAGTAGGCTAAACAAGTTCAGAGCCCAAGTGTTTGTGGTTCGTTTGAGAGGTTACCAGTGGGAGATGAGGACCAGCAAGAGCTTTCAGGGCTGGCACCTTTAGTGTAGGAGCAATCGCTGGACGTTCGCAATTTCGGTGTTGAGCTCTGGCCAGATTGAGCAGGAGAGGCAGTGTACGTTGGAAGTTTTAGTAGGCTAAACAAGTTCAGAGCCCAAGTGTTTGTGGTTCGTTTGAGAGGTTACCAGTGGGAGATGAGGACCAGCAAGAGCTTTCAGGGCTGGCCCCTTTAGTGTAGGAGCAATCGCTGGACGTTCGCAATTTCGGTGTTGAGCTCTGGCCAGATTGAGCAGGAGAGGCTGTGTACGTTGGAAGTTTTAGTAGGCTAAACAAGTTCAGAGCCCAAGTGTTTGTGGTTCGTTTGAGAGGTTACCAGTGGGAGATGAGGACCAGCAAGAGCTTTCAGGGCTGGCCCCTTTAGCGTAGGAGCAATCCCTGGACGTTCGCAATTTCGGTGTTGAGCTCTGGCCAGATTGAGCAGGAGAGGCAGTGTACGTTGGAAGTTTTAGTAGGCTAAACAAGTTCAGAGCCCAAGTGTTTGTGGTTCGTTTGAGAGGTTACCAGTGGGAGATGAGGACCAGCAAGAGCTTTCAGGGCTGGCCCCTTTAGTGTAGGAGCAATCCCTGGACGTTCGCAATTTCGGTGTTGAGCTCTGGCCAGATTGAGCAGGAGAGGCAGTGTACGTTGGAACTTTTAGTAGGCTAAACAAGTTCAGAGCCCAAGTGTTTGTGGTTCGTTTGAGAGGTTACCAGTGGGAGATGAGGAGCAGCAAGAGCTTTCAGGGCTGGCCCCTTTAGTGTAGGAGCAATCGCTGGACGTTCGCAATTTCGGTGTTGAGCTCTGGCCAGATTGAGCAGGAGAGGCTGTCTACGTTGGAAGTTTTAGTAGGCTAAACAAGTTCAGAGGCCAAGTGTTTGTGGTTCGTTTGAGAGGTTACCGGTGGGAGATGAGGACCAGCAAGAGCTTTCAGGGCTGGCCCCTTTAGTGTAGGAGCAATCGCTGGACGTTCGCAATTTCGGTGTTGAGCTCTGGCCAGATTGAGCAGGAGAGGCTGTGTACGTTGGAAGTTTTAGTAGGCTAAACAAGTTCAGAGCCCAAGTGTTTGTGGTTCCTTTGAGAGGTTACCAGTGGGACATGAGAACCAGCAAGAGCTTTCAGGGCTGGCCCCTTTAGTGTAGGAGCAATCCCTGGACGTTCGCAATTTCGGTGTTGAGCTCTGGCCAGATTGAGCAGGAGAGGCTGTGTACGTTGGAAGTTTTAGTAGGCTAAACAAGTTCAGAGCCCAAGTGTTTGTGGTTCGTTTGAGAGGTTACCAGTGGGAGATGAGGACCAGCAAGAGCTTTCAGGGCTGGTCCCTTTAGTGTAGGAGCAATCCCTGGACGTTTGCAATTTCGGTGTTGAGCTCTGGCCAGATTGAGCAGGAGAGGCTGTGTACGTTGGAAGTTTTAGTAGGCTAAACAAGTTCAGAGCCCAAGTGTTTGTGGTTCGTTTGAGAGGTTACCAGTGGGAGATGAGGACCAGCAAGAGCTTTCAGGGCTGGCCCCTTTAGTGTAGGAGCAATCCCTGGACGTTCGCAATTTCGGTGTTGAGCTCTGGCCAGATTGAGCAGGAGAGGCTGTGTACGTTGGAAGTTTTAGTAGACTAAACAAGTTCAGAGCCCAAGTGTTTGTGGTTCGTTTGAGAGGTTACCGGTGGGAGATGAGGACCAGCAAGAGCTTTCAGGGCTGGCCCCTTTAGTGTAGGAGCAATCCCTGGACGTTTGCAATTTCGGTGTTGAGCTCTGGCCAGATTGAGCAGGAGAGGCTGTGTACGTTGGAAGTTTTAGTAGGCTAAACAAGTTCAGAGCCCAAGTGTTTGTGGTTCGTTTGAGAGGTTACCAGTGGGAGATGAGGACCACCAAGAGCTTTCAGGGCTGGCCCCTTTAGTGTAGGAGCAATCGCTGGACGTTCGCAATTTCGGTGTTGAGCTCTGGCCAGATTGAGCAGGAGAGGCTGTGTACGTTGGAAGTTTCAGTAGGCTAAACAAGTTCAGAGCCCAAGTGTTTGTGGTTCGTTTGAGAGGTTACCAGTGGGAGATGAGGACCAGCAAGAGCTTTCAGGGCTGGCCCCTTTAGTGTAGGAGCAATCCCTGGACGTTCGCAATTTCGGTGTTGAGCTCTGGCCAGATTGAGCAGGAGAGGCGGTGTACGTTGGAAGTTTTAGTAGGCTAAACAAGTTCAGAGCCCAAGTGTTTGTGGTTCGTTTGAGAGGTTACCAGTGGGAGATGAGGACCAGCAAGAGCTTTCAGGACTGGCCCCTTTAGTGTAGGAGCAATCGCTGGACGTTCGCAATTTCGGTGTTGAGCTCTGGCCAGATTGAGCAGGAGAGGCAGTGTACGTTGGAACTTTTAGTAGGCTAAACAAGTTCAGAGCCCAAGTGTTTGTGGTTCGTTTGAGAGGTTACCAGTGGGAGATGAGGACCAGCAAGAGCTTTCAGGGCTGGCACCTTTAGTGTAGGAGCAATCCCTGGACGTTCGCAATTTCGGTGTTGAGCTCTGGCCAGATTGAGCAGGAGAGGCTGTGTACGTTGGAAGTTTTAGTAGGCTAAACAAGTTCAGAGCCCAAGTGTTTGTGGTTCGTTTGAGAGGTTACCGGTGGGAGATGAGGACCAGCAAGAGCTTTCAGGGCTGGCCCCTTTAGTGTAGGAGCAATCCCTGGACGTTTGCAATTTCGGTGTTGAGCTCTGGCCAGATTGAGCAGGAGAGGCTGTGTACGTTGGAAGTTTTAGTAGGCTAAACAAGTTCAGAGCCCAAGTGTTTGTGGTTCGTTTGAGAGGTTACCAGTGGGAGATGAGGACCAGCAAGAGCTTTCAGGGCTGGCACCTTTAGTGTAGGAGCAATCCCTGGACGTTCGCAATTTCGGTGTTGAGCTCTGGCCAGATTGAGCAGGAGAGGCTGTGTACGTTGGAAGTTTTAGTAGGCTAAACAAGTTCAGAGCCCAAGTGTTTGTGGTTCGTTTGAGAGGTTACCAGTGGGAGATGAGGACCAGCAAGAGCTTTCAGGGCTGGCCCCTTTAGTGTAGGAGCAATCCCTGGACGTTTGCAATTTCGGTGTTGAGCTCTGGCCAGATTGAGCAGGAGAGGCTGTGTACGTTGGAAGTTTTAGTAGGCTAAACAAGTTCAGAGCCCAAGTGTTTGTGGTTCGTTTGAGAGGTTACCAGTGGGAGATGAGGACCAGCAAGAGCTTTCAGGGCTGGCCCCTTTAGTGTAGGAGCAATCGCTGGACGTTCGCAATTTCGGTGTTGAGCTCTGGCCAGATTGAGCAGGAGAGGCTGTGTACGTTGGAAGTTTCAGTAGGCTAAACAAGTTCAGAGCCCAAGTGTTTGTGGTTCGTTTGAGAGGTTACCAGTGGGAGATGAGGACCAGCAAGAGCTTTCAGGGCTGGCCCCTTTAGTGTAGGAGCAATCGCTGGACGTTCGCAATTTCGGTGTTGAGCTCTGGCCAGATTGAGCAGGAGAGGCGGTGTACGTTGGAAGTTTTAGTAGGCTAAACAAGTTCAGAGCCCAAGTGTTTGTGGTTCGTTTGAGAGGTTACCAGTGGGAGATGAGGACCAGCAAGAGCTTTCAGGACTGGCCCCTTTAGTGTAGGAGCAATCCCTGAACGTTCGCAATTTCGGTGTTGAGCTCTGGCCAGATTGAGCAGGAGAGGCTGTGTACGTTGGAAGTTTTAGTAGGCTAAACAAGTTCAGAGCCCAAGTGTTTGTGGTTCGTTTGAGAGGTTACCGGTGGGAGATGAGGACCAGCAAGAGCTTTCAGGGCTGGCCCCCTTTAGTGTAGGAGCAATCGCTGGACATTCGCAATTTCGGTGTTGAGCTCTGGCCAGATTGAGCAGGAGAGGCTGTGTACATTGGAAGTTTTAGTAGGCTAAACAAGTTCAGAGCCCAAGTGTTTGTGGTTCGTTTGAGAGGTTACCAGTGGGAGATGAGGACCAGCAAGAGCTTTCAGGGCTGGCACCTTTAGTGTAGGAGCAATCGCTGGACGTTCGCAATTTCGGTGTTGAGCTCTGGCCAGATTGAGCAGGAGAGGCTGTGTACGTTGGAAGTTTTAGTAGGCTAAACAAGTTCAGAGGCCAAGTGTTTGTGGTTCGTTTGAGATGTTACCAGTGGGAGATGAGGACCAGCAAGAGCTTTCAGGGCTGGCCCCTTTAGTGTAGGAGCAATCCCTGGACGTTCGCAATTTCGGTGTTGAGCTCTGGCCAGATTGAGCAGGAGAGGCTGTGTACGTTGGAAGTTTTAGTAGGCTAAACAAGTTCAGAGCCCAAGTGTTTGTGGTTCGTTTGAGAGGTTACCAGTGGGAGATGAGGACCAGCAAGAGCTTTCAGGGCTGGCCCCTTTAGTGTAGGAGCAATCGCTGGACGTTCGCAATTTCGGTGTTGAGCTCTGGCCAGATTGAGCAGGAGAGGCTGTGTACGATGGAAGTTTTAGTAGGCTAAACAAGTTCAGAGCTTAAGTGTTTGTAGTTCGTTTGAGAGGTTACCAGTGGGAGATGAGGAGCAGCAAGAGCTTTCAGGGCTGGCACCTTTAGTGTAGGAGCAATCGCTGGACGTTCGCAATTTCGGTGTTGAGCTCTGGCCAGATTGAGCAGGAGAGGCTGTGTACGTTGGAAGTTTTAGTAGGCTAAACAAGTTCAGAGCCCAAGTGTTTGTGGTTCGTTTGAGATGTTACCAGTGGGAGATGAGGACCAGCAAGAGCTTTCAGGGCTGGCCCCTTTAGTGTAGGAGCAATCGCTGGACGTTCGCAATTTCGGTGTTGAGCTCTGGCCAGATTGAGCAGGAGAGGCTGTGTACGTTGGAAGTTTTAGTAGGCTAAACAAGTTCAGAGCCCAAGTGTTTGTGGTTCGTTTCAGAGGTTACCAGTGGGAGATGAGGACCAGCAAGAGCTTTCAGGGCTGGCCCCTTTAGTGTAGGAGCAATCGCTGGACGCTCGCAATTTCGGTGTTGAGCTCTGGCCAGATTGAGCAGGAGAGGCTGTGTACGTTGGAAGTTTTAGTAGGCTAAACAAGTTCAGAGCCTAAGTGTTTGTAGTTCGTTTGAGAGGTTACCAGTGGGAGATGAGGACCAGCAAGAGCTTTCAGGGCTGGCACCTTTAGTGTAGGAGCAATCCCTGGACGTTCGCAATGTCGGTGTTGAGCTCTGGCCAGATTGAGCAGGAGAGGCAGTGTACGTTGGAAGTTTTAGTAGGCTAAACAAGTTCAGAGCCCAAGTGTTTGTGGTTCGTTTGAGAGGTTACCAGTGGGAGATGAGGACCAGCAAGAGCTTTCAGGGCTGGCCCCTTTAGTGTAGGAGCAATCCCTGGACGTTCGCAATTTCGGTGTTGAGCTCTGGCCAGATTGAGCAGGAGAGGCAGTGTACGTTGGAACTTTTAGTAGGCTAAACAAGTTCAGAGCCCAAGTGTTTGTGGTTCGTTTGAGAGGTTACCAGTGGGAGATGAGGAGCAGCAAGAGCTTTCAGGGCTGGCCCCTTTAGTGTAGGAGCAATCGCTGGACGTTCGCAATTTCGGTGTTGAGCTCTGGCCAGATTGAGCAGGAGAGGCTGTGTACGTTGGAAGTTTTAGTAGGCTAAACAAGTTCAGAGGCCAAGTGTTTGTGGTTCGTTTGAGAGGTTACCGGTGGGAGATGAGGACCAGCAAGAGCTTTCAGGGCTGGCCCCTTTAGTGTAGGAGCAATCGCTGGACGTTCGCAATTTCGGTGTTGAGCTCTGGCCAGATTGAGCAGGAGAGGCTGTGTACGTTGGAAGTTTTAGTAGGCTAAACAAGTTCAGAGCCCAAGTGTTTGTGGTTCCTTTGAGAGGTTACCAGTGGGAGATGAGAACCAGCAAGAGCTTTCAGGGCTGGCCCCTTTAGTGTAGGAGCAATCCCTGGACGTTCGCAATTTCGGTGTTGAGCTCTGGCCAGATTGAGCAGGAGAGGCAGTGTACGTTGGAACTTTTAGTAGGCTAAACAAGTTCAGAGCCCAAGTGTTTGTGGTTCGTTTGAGAGGTTACCAGTGGGAGATGAGGACCAGCAAGAGCTTTCAGGGCTGGCCCCTTTAGTGTAGGAGCAATCGCTGGACGTTCGCAATTTCGGTGTTGAGCTCTGGCCAGATTGAGCAGGAGAGGCAGTGTACGTTGGAAGTTTTAGTAGGCTAAACAAGTTCAGAGCCCAAGTGTTTGTGGTTCGTTTGAGAGGTTACCAGTGGGAGATGAGGACCAGCAAGAGCTTTCAGGGCTGGCACCTTTAGTGTAGGAGCAATCGCTGGACGTTCGCAATTTCGGTGTTGAGCTCTGGCCAGATTGAGCAGGAGAGGCAGTGTACGTTGGAAGTTTTAGTAGGCTAAACAAGTTCAGAGCCCAAGTGTTTGTGGTTCGTTTGAGAGGTTACCAGTGGGAGATGAGGACCAGCAAGAGCTTTCAGGGCTGGCCCCTTTAGTGTAGGAGCAATCGCTGGACGTTCGCAATTTCGGTGTTGAGCTCTGGCCAGATTGAGCAGGAGAGGCTGTGTACGTTGAAGTTTTAGTAGGCTAAACAAGTTCAGAGCCAAGTGTTTGTGGTTCGTTTGAGAGGTTACCAGTGGGAGATGAGGACCAGCAAGAGCTTTCAGGGCTGGCCCCTTTAGTGTAGGAGCAATCCCTGGACGTTCGCAATTTCGGTGTTGAGCTCTGGCCAGATTGAGCAGGAGAGGCAGTGTACGTTGGAACTTTTAGTAGGCTAAACAAGTTCAGAGCCCAAGTGTTTGTGGTTCGTTTGAGAGGTTACCAGTGGGAGATGAGGAGCAGCAAGAGCTTTCAGGGCTGGCCCCTTTAGTGTAGGAGCAATCGCTGGACGTTCGCAATTTCGGTGTTGAGCTCTGGCCAGATTGAGCAGGAGAGGCTGTGTACGTTGGAAGTTTTAGTAGGCTAAACAAGTTCAGAGGCCAAGTGTTTGTGGTTCGTTTGAGAGGTTACCGGTGGCAGATGAGGACCAGCAAGAGCTTTCAGGGCTGGCCCCTTTAGTGTAGGAGCAATCGCTGGACGTTCGCAATTTCGGTGTTGAGCTCTGGCCAGATTGAGCAGGAGAGGCTGTGTACGTTGGAAGTTTTAGTAGGCTAAACAAGTTCAGAGCCCAAGTGTTTGTGGTTCCTTTGAGAGGTTACCAGTGGGAGATGAGAACCAGCAAGAGCTTTCAGGGCTGGCCCCTTTAGTGTAGGAGCAATCCCTGGACGTTCGCAATTTCGGTGTTGAGCTCTGGCCAGATTGAGCAGGAGAGGCAGTGTACGTTGGAACTTTTAGTAGGCTAAACAAGTTCAGAGCCCAAGTGTTTGTGGTTCGTTTGAGAGGTTACCAGTGGGAGATGAGGACCAGCAAGAGCTTTCAGGGCTGGCACCTTTAGTGTAGGAGCAATCGCTGGACGTTCGCAATTTCGGTGTTGAGCTCTGGCCAGATTGAGCAGGAGAGGCTGTGTACATTGGAAGTTTTAGTAGGCTAAACAAGTTCAGAGCCCAAGTGTTTGTGGTTCGTTTGAGAGGTTACCGGTGGGAGATGAGGACCAGCAAGAGCTTTCAGGGCTGGCCCCTTTAGTGTAGGAGCAATCCCTGGACGTTTGCAATTTCGGTGTTGAGCTCTGGCCAGATTGAGCAGGAGAGGCTGTGTACGTTGGAAGTTTTAGTAGGCTAAACAAGTTCAGAGCCCAAGTGTTTGTGGTTCGTTTGAGAGGTTACCAGTGGGAGATGAGGACCAGCAAGAGCTTTCAGGGCTGGCCCTTTAGTGTAGGAGCAATCCCTGGACGTTCGCAATTTCGGTGTTGAGCTCTGGCCAGATTGAGCAGGAGAGGCTGTGTACGTTGGAAGTTTTAGTAGACTAAACAAGTTCAGAGCCCAAGTGTTTGTGGTTCGTTTGAGAGGTTACCGGTGGGAGATGAGGACCAGCAAGAGCTTTCAGGGCTGGCCCCTTTAGTGTAGGAGCAATCCCTGGACGTTTGCAATTTCGGTGTTGAGCTCTGGCCAGATTGAGCAGGAGAGGCTGTGTACGTTGGAAGTTTTAGTAGGCTAAACAAGTTCAGAGCCCAAGTGTTTGTGGTTCGTTTGAGAGGTTACCAGTGGGAGATGAGGACCAGCAAGAGCTTTCAGGGCTGGCCCCTTTAGTGTAGGAGCAATCGCTGGACGTTCGCAATTTCGGTGTTGAGCTCTGGCCAGATTGAGCAGGAGAGGCTGTGTACGTTGGAAGTTTCAGTAGGCTAAACAAGTTCAGAGGCCAAGTGTTTGTGGTTCGTTTGAGAGGTTACCAGTGGGAGATGAGGACCAGCAAGAGCTTTCAGGGCTGGCCCCTTTAGTGTAGGAGCAATCCCTGGACGTTCGCAATTTCGGTGTTGAGCTCTGGCCAGATTGAGCAGGAGAGGCGGTGTACGTTGGAAGTTTTAGTAGGCTAAACAAGTTCAGAGCCCAAGTGTTTGTGGTTCGTTTGAGAGGTTACCAGTGGGAGATGAGGACCAGCAAGAGCTTTCAGGACTGGCCCCTTTAGTGTAGGAGCAATCCCTGGACGTTCGCAATTTCGGTGTTGAGCTCTGGCCAGATTGAGCAGGAGAGGCAGTGTACGTTGGAACTTTTAGTAGGCTAAACAAGTTCAGAGCCCAAGTGTTTGTGGTTCGTTTGAGAGGTTACCAGTGGGAGATGAGGACCAGCAAGAGCTTTCAGGGCTGGCACCTTTAGTGTAGGAGCAATCCCTGGACGTTCGCAATTTCGGTGTTGAGCTCTGGCCAGATTGAGCAGGAGAGGCTGTGTACGTTGGAAGTTTTAGTAGGCTAAACAAGTTCAGAGCCCAAGTGTTTGTGGTTCGTTTGAGAGGTTACCGGTGGGAGATGAGGACCAGCAAGAGCTTTCAGGGCTGGCCCCTTTAGTGTAGGAGCAATCCCTGGACGTTTGCAATTTCGGTGTTGAGCTCTGGCCAGATTGAGCAGGAGAGGCTGTGTACGTTGGAAGTTTTAGTAGGCTAAACAAGTTCAGAGCCCAAGTGTTTGTGGTTCGTTTGAGAGGTTACCAGTGGGAGATGAGGACCAGCAAGAGCTTTCAGGGCTGGCCCCTTTAGTGTAGGAGCAATCCCTGGACGTTCGCAATTTCGGTGTTGAGCTCTGGCCAGATTGAGCAGGAGAGGCTGTGTACGTTGGAAGTTTTAGTAGGCTAAACAAGTTCAGAGGCCAAGTGTTTGTGGTTCGTTTGAGAGGTTACCAGTGGGAGATGAGGACCAGCAAGAGCTTTCAGGGCTGGCCCCTTTAGTGTAGGAGCAATCCTGGACGTTTGCAATTTCGGTGTTGAGCTCTGGCCAGATTGAGCAGGAGAGGCTGTGTACGTTGGAAGTTTTAGTAGGCTAAACAAGTTCAGAGCCCAAGTGTTTGTGGTTCGTTTGAGAGGTTACCAGTGGGAGATGAGGAGCAGCAAGAGCTTTCAGGGCTGGCCCCTTTAGTGTAGGAGCAATCGCTGGACGTTCGCAATTTCGGTGTTGAGCTCTGGCCAGATTGAGCAGGAGAGGCTGTGTACGTTGAAGTTTCAGTAGGCTAAACAAGTTCAGAGCCCAAGTGTTTGTGGTTCGTTTGAGAGGTTACCAGTGGGAGATGAGGACCAGCAGAGCTTTCAGGGCTGGCCCCTTTAGTGTAGGAGCAATCCCTGGACGTTCGCAATTTCGGTGTAGTGTTGAGCTCTGGCCAGATTGAGCAGGAGAGGCGGTGTACGTTGGAAGTTTTAGTAGGCTAAACAAGTTCAGAGCCCAAGTGTTTGTGGTTCGTTTGAGAGGTTACCAGTGGGAGATGAGGACCAGCAAGAGCTTTCAGGGCTGGCCCCTTTAGTGTAGGAGCAATCCCTGGACGTTCGCAATTTCGGTGTTGAGCTCTGGCCAGATTGAGCAGGAGAGGCTGTGTACGTTGGAAGTTTTAGTAGGCTAAACAAGTTCAGAGCCCAAGTGTTTGTGGTTCGTTTGAGAGGTTACCGGTGGGAGATGAGGACCAGCAAGAGCTTTCAGGGCTGGCCCCTTTAGTGTAGGAGCAATCGCTGGACGTTCGCAATTTCGGTGTTGAGCTCTGGCCAGATTGAGCAGGAGAGGCTGTGTACATTGGAAGTTTTAGTAGGCTAAACAAGTTCAGAGCCCAAGTGTTTGTGGTTCGTTTGAGAGGTTACCAGTGGGAGATGAGGACCAGCAAGAGCTTTCAGGGCTGGCACCTTTAGTGTAGGAGCAATCCCTGGACGTTCGCAATTTCGGTGTTGAGCTCTGGCCAGATTGAGCAGGAGAGGCTGTGTACGTTGGAAGTTTTAGTAGGCTAAACAAGTTCAGAGCCCAAGTGTTTGTGGTTCGTTTGAGATGTTACCAGTGGGAGATGAGGACCAGCAAGAGCTTTCAGGGCTGGCCCCTTTAGTGTAGGAGCAATCCCTGGACGTTCGCAATTTCGGTGTTGAGCTCTGGCCAGATTGAGCAGGAGAGGCTGTGTACGTTGGAAGTTTTAGTAGGCTAAACAAGTTCAGAGCCCAAGTGTTTGTGGTTCGTTTGAGAGGTTACCAGTGGGAGATGAGGACCAGCAAGAGCTTTCAGGGCTGGCCCCTTTAGTGTAGGAGCAATCGCTGGACGTTCGCAATTTCGGTGTTGAGCTCTGGCCAGATTGAGCAGGAGAGGCTGTGTACGTTGGAAGTTTTAGTAGGCTAAACAAGTTCAGAGCCCAAGTGTTTGTGGTTCGTTTGAGAGGTTACCAGTGGGAGATGAGAACCAGCAAGAGCTTTCAGGGCTGGCCCCTTTAGTGTAGGAGCAATCGCTGGACGCTCGCAATTTCGGTGTTGAGCTCTGGCCAGATTGAGCAGGAGAGGCTGTGTACGATGGAAGTTTTAGTAGGCTAAACAAGTTCAGAGCTTAAGTGTTTGTAGTTCGTTTGAGAGGTTACCAGTGGGAGATGAGGAGCAGCAAGAGCTTTCAGGGCTGGCACCTTTAGTGTAGGAGCAATCGCTGGACGTTCGCAATTTCGGTGTTGAGCTCTGGCCAGATTGAGCAGGAGAGGCTGTGTACGTTGGAAGTTTTAGTAGGCTAAACAAGTTCAGAGCCCAAGTGTTTGTGGTTCGTTTGAGATGTTACCAGTGGGAGATGAGGACCAGCAAGAGCTTTCAGGGCTGGCCCCTTTAGTGTAGGAGCAATCGCTGGACGTTCGCAATTTCGGTGTTGAGCTCTGGCCAGATTGAGCAGGAGAGGCTGTGTACGTTGGAAGTTTTAGTAGGCTAAACAAGTTCAGAGCCCAAGTGTTTGTGGTTCGTTTGAGAGGTTACCAGTGGGAGATGAGGACCAGCAAGAGCTTTCAGGGCTGGCCCCTTTAGTGTAGGAGCAATCGCTGGACGCTCGCAATTTCGGTGTTGAGCTCTGGCCAGATTGAGCAGGAGAGGCTGTGTACGTTGGAAGTTTTAGTAGGCTAAACAAGTTCAGAGCCTAAGTGTTTGTAGTTCGTTTGAGAGGTTACCAGTGGGAGATGAGGACCAGCAAGAGCTTTCAGGGCTGGCACCTTTAGTGTAGGAGCAATCGCTGGACGTTCGCAATTTCGGTGTTGAGCTCTGGCCAGATTGAGCAGGAGAGGCTGTGTACGTTGGAAGTTTTAGTAGGCTAAACAAGTTCAGAGCCCAAGTGTTTGTGGTTCGTTTGAGAGGTTACCAGTGGGAGATGAGGACCAGCAAGAGCTTTCAGGGCTGGCACCTTTAGTGTAGGAGCAATCCCTGGACGTTCGCAATTTCGGTGTTGAGCTCTGGCCAGATTGAGCAGGAGAGGCTGTGTACGTTGGAAGTTTTAGTAGGCTAAACAAGTTCAGAGCCCAAGTGTTTGTGGTTCGTTTGAGAGGTTACCGGTGGGAGATGAGGACCAGCAAGAGCTTTCAGGGCTGGCCCCTTTAGTGTAGGAGCAATCGCTGGACGTTCGCAATTTCGGTGTTGAGCTCTGGCCAGATTGAGCAGGAGAGGCTGTGTACATTGGAAGTTTTAGTAGGCTAAACAAGTTCAGAGCCCAAGTGTTTGTGGTTCGTTTGAGAGGTTACCAGTGGGAGATGAGAACCAGCAAGAGCTTTCAGGGCTGGCACCTTTAGTGTAGGAGCAATCCCTGGACGTTCGCAATTTCGGTGTTGAGCTCTGGCCAGATTGAGCAGGAGAGGCTGTGTACGTTGGAAGTTTTAGTAGGCTAAACAAGTTCAGAGCCCAAGTGTTTGTGGTTCGTTTGAGATGTTACCAGTGGGAGATGAGGACCAGCAAGAGCTTTCAGGGCTGGCCCCTTTAGTGTAGGAGCAATCCCTGGACGTTCGCAATTTCGGTGTTGAGCTCTGGCCAGATTGAGCAGGAGAGGCTGTGTACGTTGGAAGTTTTAGTAGGCTAAACAAGTTCAGAGCCCAAGTGTTTGTGGTTCGTTTGAGAGGTTACCAGTGGGAGATGAGAACCAGCAAGAGCTTTCAGGGCTGGCCCCTTTAGTGTAGGAGCAATCGCTGGACGCTCGCAATTTCGGTGTTGAGCTCTGGCCAGATTGAGCAGGAGAGGCTGTGTACGTTGGAAGTTTTAGTAGGCTAAACAAGTTCAGAGCTTAAGTGTTTGTAGTTCGTTTGAGAGGTTACCAGTGGGAGATGAGGACCAGCAAGAGCTTTCAGGGCTGGCCCCTTTAGTGTAGGAGCAATCGCTGGACGTTCGCAATTTCGGTGTTGAGCTCTGGCCAGATTGAGCAGGAGAGGCTGTGTACGTTGGAAGTTTTAGTAGGCTAAACAAGTTCAGAGCCCAAGTGTTTGTGGTTCGTTTGAGAGGTTACCAGTGGGAGATGAGGACCAGCAAGAGCTTTCAGGGCTGGCCCCTTTAGTGTAGGAGCAATCGCTGGACGCTCGCAATTTCGGTGTTGAGCTCTGGCCAGATTGAGCAGGAGAGGCTGTGTACGTTGGAAGTTTTAGTAGGCTAAACAAGTTCAGAGCCTAAGTGTTTGTAGTTCGTTTGAGAGGTTACCAGTGGGAGATGAGGACCAGCAAGAGCTTTCAGGGCTGGCACCTTTAGTGTAGGAGCAATCGCTGGACGTTCGCAATTTCGGTGTTGAGCTCTGGCCAGATTGAGCAGGAGAGGCTGTGTACGTTGGAAGTTTTAGTAGGCTAAACAAGTTCAGAGCCCAAGTGTTTGTGGTTCGTTTGAGAGGTTACCAGTGGGTGATGAGGAGCAGCAAGAGCTTTCAGGGCTGGCACCTTTAGTGTAGGAGCAATCCCTGGACGTTCGCAATTCCGCTGTTAAGCTCTGGCCAGATTGAGCAGGAGAGGCTGTCTACGTTGGAAGTTTTAGTAGGCTAAACAAGTTCAGAGCCCAAGTGTTTGTGGTTCGTTTGAGAGGTTACCAGTGGGAGATGAGGACCAGCAAGAGCTTTCAGGGCTGGCCCCTTTAGTGTAGGAGCAATCCCTGGACGTTCGCAATTTCGGTGTTGAGCTCTGGCCAGATTGAGCAGGAGAGGCAGTGTACGTTGGAACTTTTAGTAGGCTAAACAAGTTCAGAGCCCAAGTGTTTGTGGTTCGTTTGAGAGGTTACCAGTGGGAGATGAGGACCAGCAAGAGCTTTCAGGGCTGGCACCTTTAGTGTAGGAGCAATCGCTGGACGTTCGCAATTTCGGTGTTGAGCTCTGGCCAGATTGAGCAGGAGAGGCTGTGTACGTTGGAAGTTTTAGTAGGCTAAACAAGTTCAGAGCCCAAGTGTTTGTGGTTCGTTTGAGAGGTTACCAGTGGGAGATGAGGACCAGGAAGAGCTTTCAGGGCTGGCCCCTTTAGTGTAGGAGCAATCGCTGGACGTTCGCAATTTCGGTGATGAGCTCTGGCCAGATTGAGCAGGAGAGGCTGTGTACGTTGGAAGTTTTAGTAGGCTAAACAAGTTCAGAGCCCAAGTGTTTGTGGTTCGTTTGAGAGGTTACCAGTGGGAGATGAGGACCAGCAAGAGCTTTCAGGGCTGGCACCTTTAGTGTAGGAGCAATCGCTGGACGTTCGCAATTTCGGTGTTGAGCTCTGGCCAGATTGAGCAGGAGAGGCAGTGAACGTTGGAAGTTTTAGTAGGCTAAACAAGTTCAGAGCCCAAGTGTTTGTGGTTCGTTTGAGAGGTTACCAGTGGGAGATGAGGACCAGCAAGAGCTTTCAGGGCTGGCCCCTTTAGTGTAGGAGCAATCGCTGGACGTTCGCAATTTTGGTGTTGAGCTCTGGCCAGATTGAGCAGGAGAGGCTGTGTACGTTGGAAGTTTCAGTAGGCTAAACAAGTTCAGAGCCCAAGTGTTTGTGGTTCGTTTGAGAGGTTACCAGTGGGTGATGAGGACCAGCAAGAGCTTTCAGGGCTGGCCCCTTTAGTGTAGGAGCAATCCCTGGACGTTCGCAATTTCGGTGTTGAGCTCTGGCCAGATTGAGCAGGAGAGGCGGTGTACGTTGGAAGTTTTAGTAGGCTAAACAAGTTCAGAGCCCAAGTGTTTGTGGTTCGTTTGAGAGGTTACCAGTGGGAGATGAGGACCAGCAAGAGCTTTCAGGACTGGCCCCTTTAGTGTAGGAGCAATCCCTGGACGTTCACAATTTCGGTGTTGAGCTCTGGCCAGATTGAGCAGGAGAGGCTGTGTACGTTGGAAGTTTTAGTAGGCTAAACAAGTCAGAGCCCAAGTGTTTGTGGTTCGTTTGAGAGGTTACCGGTGGGAGATGAGGACCAGCAAGAGCTTTCAGGGCTGGCCCCTTTAGTGTAGGAGCAATCGCTGGACGTTCGCAATTTCGGTGTTGAGCTCTGGCCAGATTGAGCAGGAGAGGCTGTGTACATTGGAAGTTTTAGTAGGCTAAACAAGTTCAGAGCCCAAGTGTTTGTGGTTCGTTTGAGAGGTTACCAGTGGGAGATGAGGACCAGCAAGAGCTTTCAGGGGCTGGCCCCTTTAGTGTAGGAGCAATCGCTGGACGTTCGCAATTTCGGTGTTGAGCTCTGGCAAGATTGAGCAGGAGAGGCTGTGTACGTTGGAAGTTTTAGTAGGCTAAACAAGTTCAGAGCCCAAGTGTTTGTGGTTCGTTTGAGAGGTTACCAGTGGGAGATGAGGACCAGCAAGAGCTTTCAGGGCTGGCCCCTTTAGTGTAGGAGCAATCGCTGGACGTTCGCAATTTCGGTGTTGAGCTCTGGCCAGATTGAGCAGGAGAGGCTGTGTACGTTGGAAGTTTTAGTAGGCTAAACAAGTTCAGAGCCCAAGTGTTTGTGGTTCGTTTGAGAGGTTACCAGTGGGAGATGAGAACCAGCAAGAGCTTTCAGGGCTGGCCCCTTTAGTGTAGGAGCAATCGCTGGACGCTCGCAATTTTCGGTGTTTGAGCTCTGGCCAGATTGAGCAGGAGAGGCTGTGTACGTTGGAAGTTTTAGTAGGCTAAACAAGTTCAGAGCTTAAGTGTTTGTAGTTCGTTTGAGAGGTTACCAGTGGGAGATGAGGACCAGCAAGAGCTTTCAGGGCTGGCCCCTTTAGTGTAGGAGCAATCGCTGGACGTTCGCAATTTCGGTGTTGAGCTCTGGCCAGATTGAGCAGGAGAGGCTGTGTACGTTGGAAGTTTTAGTAGGCTAAACAAGTTCAGAGCCCAAGTGTTTGTGGTTCGTTTGAGAGGTTACCAGTGGGAGATGAGGACCAGCAAGAGCTTTCAGGGCTGGCCCCTTTAGTGTAGGAGCAATCGCTGGACGTTCGCAATTTCGGTGTTGAGCTCTGGCCAGATTGAGCAGGAGAGGCTGTGTACGTTGGAAGTTTTAGTAGGCTAAACAAGTTCAGAGCCCAAGTGTTTGTGGTTCGTTTGAGAGGTTACCAGTGGGAGATGAGGACCAGCAAGAGCTTTCAGGGCTGGCCCCTTTAGTGTAGGAGCAATCGCTGGACGTTCGCAATTTCGGTGTTGAGCTCTGGCCAGATTGAGCAGGAGAGGCGGTGTACGTTGGAAGTTTTAGTAGGCTAAACAAGTTCAGAGCCCAAGTGTTTGTGGTTCGTTTGAGAGGTTACCAGTGGGAGATGAGGAGCAGCAAGAGCTTTCAGGGCTGGCCCCTTTAGTGTAGGAGCAATCCCTGGACTGTTCGCAATTTCGGTGTTGAGCTCTGGCCAGATTGAGCAGGAGAGGCTGTGTACGTTGGAAGTTTTAGTAGGCTAAACAAGTTCAGAGCCCAAGTGTTTGTGGTTCGTTTGAGAGGTTACCAGTGGGAGATGAGGACCAGCAAGAGCTTTCAGGGCTGGCACCTTTAGTGTAGGAGCAATCCCTGGACGTTCGCAATTTCGTGTTGAGCTCTGGCCAGATTGAGCAGGAGAGGCTGTGTACGTTGGAAGTTTTAGTAGGCTAAACAAGTTCAGAGCCCAAGTGTTTGTGGTTCGTTTGAGATGTTACCAGTGGGAGATGAGGACCAGCAAGAGCTTTCAGGGCTGGCCCCTTTAGTGTAGGAGCAATCCCTGGACGTTCGCAATTTCGGTGTTGAGCTCTGGCCAGATTGAGCAGGAGAGGCTGTGTACATTGGAAGTTTTAGTAGGCTAAACAAGTTCAGAGCCCAAGTGTTTGTGGTTCGTTTGAGAGGTTACCAGTGGGAGATGAGGACCAGCAAGAGCTTTCAGGGCTGGCCCCTTTAGTGTAGGAGCAATCCCTGGACGTTCGCAATTTCGGTGTTGAGCTCTGGCCAGATTGAGCAGGAGAGGCTGTGTACGTTGGAAGTTTTAGTAGGCTAAACAAGTTCAGAGCCCAAGTGTTTGTGGTTCGTTTGAGATGTTACCAGTGGGAGATGAGGACCAGCAAGAGCTTTCAGGGCTGGCCCCTTTAGTGTAGGAGCAATCCCTGGACGTTCGCAATTTCGGTGTTGAGCTCTGGCCAGATTGAGCAGGAGAGGCTGTGTACGTTGGAAGTTTTAGTAGGCTAAACAAGTTCAGAGCCCAAGTGTTTGTGGTTCGTTTGAGAGGTTACCAGTGGGAGATGAGGACCAGCAAGAGCTTTCAGGGCTGGCCCCTTTAGTGTAGGAGCAATCGCTGGACGTTCGCAATTTCGGTGTTGAGCTCTGGCCAGATTGAGCAGGAGAGGCTGTGTACGTTGGAAGTTTTAGTAGGCTAAACAAGTTCAGAGCCCAAGTGTTTGTGGTTCGTTTGAGAGGTTACCAGTGGGAGATGAGAACCAGCAAGAGCTTTCAGGGCTGGCCCCTTTAGTGTAGGAGCAATCGCTGGACGCTCGCAATTTCAGTGTTGAGCTCTGGCCAGATTGAGCAGGAGAGGCTGTGTACGTTGGAAGTTTTAGTAGGCTAAACAAGTTCAGAGCTTAAGTGTTTGTAGTTCGTTTGAGAGGTTACCAGTGGGAGATGAGGACCAGCAAGAGCTTTCAGGGCTGGCCCCTTTAGTGTAGGAGCAATCGCTGGACGTTCGCAATTTCGGTGTTGAGCTCTGGCCAGATGAGCAGGAGAGGCTGTGTACGTTGGAAGTTTTAGTAGGCTAAACAAGTTCAGAGCCCAAGTGTTTGTGGTTCGTTTGAGAGGTTACCAGTGGGAGATGAGGACCAGCAAGAGCTTTCAGGGCTGGCCCCTTTAGTGTAGGAGCAATCGCTGGACGTTCGCAATTTCGGTGTTGAGCTCTGGCCAGATTGAGCAGGAGAGGCTGTGTACGTTGGAAGTTTTAGTAGGCTAAACAAGTTCAGAGCCCAAGTGTTTGTGGTTCGTTTGAGAGGTTACCAGTGGGAGATGAGGACCAGCAAGAGCTTTCAGGGCTGGCCCCTTTAGTGTAGAGCAATCGCTGGACGTTCGCAATTTCGGTGTTGAGCTCTGGCCAGATTGAGCAGGAGAGGCGGTGTACGTTGGAAGTTTTAGTAGGCTAAACAAGTTCAGAGCCCAAGTGTTTGTGGTTCGTTTGAGAGGTTACAGTGGGAGATGAGGAGCAGCAGAGCTTTCAGGGCTGGCCCCTTTAGTGTAGGAGCAATCCCTGGACGTTCGCAATTTCGGTGTTGAGCTCTGGCCAGATTGAGCAGGAGAGGCTGTGTACGTTGGAAGTTTTAGTAGGCTAAACAAGTTCAGAGCCCAAGTGTTTGTGGTTCGTTTGAGAGGTTACCAGTGGGAGATGAGGACCAGCAAGAGCTTTTCAGGGCTGGCACCTTTAGTGTAGGGAGCAATCCCTGGACGTTCGCAATTTCGGTGTTGAGCTCTGGCCAGATTGAGCAGGAGAGGCTGTGTACGTTGGAAGTTTTAGTAGGCTAAACAAGTTCAGAGCCAAGTGTTTGTGGTTCGTTTGAAGATGTTACCAGTGGGAGATGAGGACCAGCAAGAGCTTTCAGGGCTGGCCCCCTTTAGTGTAGGAGCAATCCCTGGACGTTCGCAATTTCGGTGTTGAGCTCTGGCCAGATTGAGCAGGAGAGGCTGTGTACGTTGGAAGTTTTAGTAGGCTAAACAAGTTCAGAGCCCAAGTGTTTGTGGTTCGTTGAGAGGTTACCAGTGGGAGATGAGGAGCAGCAAGAGCTTTCAGGGCTGGCCCCTTTAGTGTAGGAGCAATCGCTGGACGTTCGCAATTTCGGTGTTGAGCTCTGGCCAGATTGAGCAGGAGAGGCTGTGTACGTTGGAAGTTTTAGTAGGCTAAACAAGTTCAGAGCTTAAGTGTTTGTAGTTCGTTTGAGAGTTTACCAGTGGGAGATGAGGAGCAGCAAGAGCTTTCAGGGCTGGCCGCTTTAGTGTAGGAGCAATCGCTGGACGTTCGCAATTTCGGTGTTGAGCTCTGGCCAGATTGAGCAGGAGAGGCTGTGTACGTTGGAAGTTTTAGTAGGCTAAACAAGTTCAGAGCCCAAGTGTTTGTGGTTCGTTTGAGATGTTACCAGTGGGAGATGAGGACCAGCAAGAGCTTTCAGGGCTGGCCCCTTTAGTGTAGGAGCAATCGCTGGACGTTCGCAATTTCGGTGTTGAGCTCTGGCCATGATTGAGCAGGAGAGGCTGTGTACGTTGGAAGTTTTAGTAGGTCTAAACAAGTTCAGAGCCCAAGTGTTTGTGGTTCGTTTGAGAGGTTACCAGTGGGAGATGAGGACCAGCAAGAGCTTTCAGGGCTGGCCCCTTTAGTGTAGGAGCAATCGCTGGACGCTCGCAATTTCGGTGTTGAGCTCTGGCCAGATTGAGCAGGAGAGGCTGTGTACGTTGGAAGTTTTAGTAGGCTAAACAAGTTCAGAGCCTAAGTGTTTGTAGTTCGTTTGAGAGGTTACCAGTGGGAGATGAGGACCAGCAAGAGCTTTCAGGGCTGGCCCCTTTAGTGTAGGAGCAATCGCTGGACGTTCGCAATTTCGGTGTTGAGCTCTGGCCAGATTGAGCAGGAGAGGCTGTGTACGTTGGAAGTTTTAGTAGGCTAAACAAGTTCAGAGCCCAAGTGTTTGTGGTTCGTTTGAGAGGTTACCAGTGGGTGATGAGGACCAGCAAGAGCTTTCAGGGCTGGCCCTTTAGTGTAGGAGCAATCGCTGGAGCGTTCGCAATTTCGGTGTTGAGCTCTGGCCAGATTGAGCAGGAGAGGCGGTGTACGTTGGAAGTTTTAGTAGGCTAAACAAGTTCAGAGCCCAAGTGTTTGTGGTTCGTTTGAGAGGTTACCAGTGGGAGATGAGGACCAGCAAGAGCTTTCAGGACTGGCCCCTTTAGTGTAGGAGCAATCCCTGGACGTTCGCAATTTCGGTGTTGAGCTCTGCCAGATTGAGCAGGAGAGGCTGTGTACGTTGGAAGTTTTAGTAGGCTAAACAAGTTCAGAGCCAAGTGTTTGTGGTTCGTTTGAGAGGTTACCGGTGGGAGATGAGGACCAGCAAGAGCTTTCAGGGCTGGCCCCTTTAGTGTAGGAGCAATCGCTGGACGTTCGCAATTTCGGTGTTGAGCTCTGGCCAGATTGAGCAGGAGAGGCTGTGTACATTTGGAAGTTTTAGTAGGCTAAACAAGTTCAGAGCCCAAGTGTTTGTGGTTCGTTTGAGAGGTTACCAGTGGGAGATGAGGACCAGCAAGAGCTTTCAGGGCTGGCACCTTAGTTAGGAGCAATCCCTGGACGTTCGCAATTTCGGTGTTGAGGCTCTGGCCAGATTGAGCAGGAGAGGCTGTGTACGTTGGAAGTTTTAGTAGGCTAAACAAGTTCAGAGCCAAGTGTTTGTGGTTCGTTTGAGAGTGTTACCAGTGGGGAGATGAGGACCAGCAAGAGCTTTCAGGCTGGCCCCTTTAGTGTAGGAGCAATCCTGGACGTTCGCAATTTCGGTGTTGAGCTCTGGCCAGATGTGAGCAGGAGAGGCTGTTGTACGTTGGAAGTTTTAGTAGGCTAAACAAGTTCAGAGGCCAAGTGTTTGTGGTTCATTTGAGAGGTTACCAGTGTGGAGATGAGGACCAGCAAGAGCTTTCAGGGCTGGCCCCTTTAGTGTAGGAAGCAATTGCTGGACGTTCGCAATTTCGGTGTTGAGCTCTGGCCAGATTGAGCAGGAGAGGCTGTGTACGTTGGAACTTTTTAGTAGGCTAAACAAGTTCAGATGTCCCAAGTGTTTGTGGTTCGTTTGAGGGAGGTTACCAGTGGGAGATGAGAACCAGCAAGAGCTTTCAGGGCTGGCCCCTTTAGTGTAGGAGCAATCGCTGGACGCTCGCAATTTCGGTGTTGAGCTCTGGCCAGATTGAGCAGGAGAGGCTGTGTACGTTGGAAGTTTTAGTAGGCTAAACAAGTTCAGAGCTTAAGTGTTTGTATTGAGAGGTTACCAGTGGGAGATGAGGACCAGCAAGAGCTTTCAGGGCTGGCCCCTTTAGTGTAGGAGCAATCGCTGGACGTTCGCAATTTCGGTGTTGAGCTCTGGCCAGATTGAGCAGGAGAGGCTGTGTACGTTGGAAGTTTTAGTAGGCTAAACAAGTTCAGAGCCCAAGTGTTTGTGGTTCGTTTGAGAGGTTACCAGTGGGAGATGAGGACCAGCAAGAGCTTTCAGGGCTGGCCCCTTTAGTGTAGGAGCAATCGCTGGACGTTCGCAATTTCGGTGTTGAGCTCTGGCCAGATTGAGCAGGAGAGGCTGTGTACGTTGGAAGTTTTAGTAGGCTAAACAAGTTCAGAGCCCAAGTGTTTGTGGTTCGTTTGAGAGGTTACCAGTGGGAGATGAGGACCAGCAAGAGCTTTCAGGGCTGGCCCCTTTAGTGTAGGAGCAATCGCTGGACGTTCGCAATTTCGGTGTTGAGCTCTGGCCAGATTGAGCAGGAGAGGCGGTGTACGTTGGAAGTTTTAGTAGGCTAAACAAGTTCAGAGCCCAAGTGTTTGTGGTTCGTTTGAGAGGTTACCAGTGGGAGATGAGGAGCAGCAAGAGCTTTCAGGGCTGGCCCCTTTAGTGTAGGAGCAATCCCTGGACGTTCGCAATTTCGGTGTTGAGCTCTGGCCAGATTGAGCAGGAGAGGCTGTGTACGTTGGAAGTTTTAGTAGGCTAAACAAGTTCAGAGCCCAAGTGTTTGTGGTTCGTTTGAGGGTTACCGGTGGGAGATGAGGACCAGCAAGAGCTTTCAGGGCTGGCCCCTTTAGTGTAGGAGCAATCCCTGGACGTTCGCAATTTCGGTGTTGAGCTCTGGCCAGATTGAGCAGGAGAGGCTGTGTACGTTGGAAGTTTTAGTAGGCTAAACAAGTTCAGAGCCCAAGTGTTTGTGGTTCGTTTGAGAGGTTACCAGTGGGAGATGAGGACCAGCAAGAGCTTTCAGGGCTGGCCCCTTTAGTGTAGGAGCAATCGCTGGACGTTCGCAATTTCGGTGTTGAGCTCTGGCCAGATTGAGCAGGAGAGGCTGTGTACGTTGGAAGTTTTAGTAGGCTAAACAAGTTCAGAGCCCAAGTGTTTGTGGTTCGTTTGAGAGGTTACCAGTGGGAGATGAGGACCAGCAAGAGCTTTCAGGGCTGGCCCCTTTAGTGTAGGAGCAATCGCTGGACGCTCGCAATTTCGGTGTTGAGCTCTGGCCAGATTGAGCAGGAGAGGCTGTGTACGTTGGAAGTTTTAGTAGGCTAAACAAGTTCAGAGCTTAAGTGTTTGTAGTTCGTTTGAGAGGTTACCAGTGGGAGATGAGGACCAGCAAGAGCTTTCAGGGCTGGCCGCTTTAGTGTAGGAGCAATCGCTGGACGTTCGCAATTTCGGTGTTGAGCTCTGGCCAGATTGAGCAGGAGAGGCTGCGTACGTTGGAAGTTTTAGTAGGCTAAACAAGTTCAGAGCCCAAGTGTTTGTGGTTCGTTTGAGATGTTACCAGTGGGAGATGAGGACCAGCAAGAGCTTTCAGGGCTGGCACCTTTAGTGTAGGAGCAATCGCTGGACGCTCGCAATTTCGGTGTTGAGCTCTGGCCAGATTGAGCAGGAGAGGCTGTGTACGTTGGAAGTTTTAGTAGGCTAAACAAGTTCAGAGCCTAAGTGTTTGTAGTTCGTTTGAGAGGTTACCAGTGGGAGATGAGGACCAGCAAGAGCTTTCAGGGCTGGCCCCTTTAGTGTAGGAGCAATCGCTGGACGTTCGCAATTTCGGTGTTGAGCTCTGGCCAGATTGAGCAGGAGAGGCTGTGTACGTTGGAAGTTTTAGTAGGCTAAACAAGTTCAGAGCCCAAGTGTTTGTGGTTCGTTTGAGAGGTTACCAGTGGGTGATGAGGACCAGCAAGAGCTTTCAGGGCTGGCCCCTTTAGTGTAGGAGCAATCCCTGGACGTTCGCAATTTCGGTGTTGAGCTCTGGCCAGATTGAGCAGGAGAGGCGGTGTACGTTGGAAGTTTTAGTAGGCTAAACAAGTTCAGAGCCCAAGTGTTTGTGGTTCGTTTGAGAGGTTACCAGTGGGAGATGAGGACCAGCAAGAGCTTTCAGGACTGGCCCCTTTAGTGTAGGAGCAATCCCTGGACGTTCGCAATTTCGGTGTTGAGCTCTGGCCAGATTCAGCAGGAGAGGCTGTGTACGTTGGAAGTTTTAGTAGGCTAAACAAGTTCAGAGCCCAAGTGTTTGTGGTTCGTTTGAGAGGTTACCGGTGGGAGATGAGGACCAGCAAGAGCTTTCAGGGCTGGCCCCTTTAGTGTAGGAGCAATCGCTGGACGTTCGCAATTTCGGTGTTGAGCTCTGGCCAGATTGAGCAGGAGAGGCTGTGTACATTGGAAGTTTTAGTAGGCTAAACAAGTTCAGAGGCCAAGTGTTTGTGGTTCGTTTGAGAGGTTACCAGTGGGAGATGAGGACCAGCAAGAGCTTTCAGGGCTGGCACCTTTAGTGTAGGAGCAATCCCTGGACGTTCGCAATTTCGGTGTTGAGCTCTGGCCAGATTGAGCAGGAGAGGCTGTGTACGTTGGAAGTTTTAGTAGGCTAAACAAGTTCAGAGCCCAAGTGTTTGTGGTTCGTTTGAGAGGTTACCGGTGGGAGATGAGGACCAGCAAGAGCTTTCAGGGCTGGCCCCTTTAGTGTAGGAGCAATCGCTGGACGTTCGCAATTTCGGTGTTGAGCTCTGGCCAGATTGAGCAGGAGAGGCTGTGTACATTGGAAGTTTTAGTAGGCTAAACAAGTTCAGAGCCCAAGTGTTTGTGGTTCGTTTGAGAGGTTACCAGTGGGAGATGAGGACCAGCAAGAGCTTTCAGGGCTGGCACCTTTAGTGTAGGAGCAATCCCTGGACGTTCGCAATTTCGGTGTTGAGCTCTGGCCAGATTGAGCAGGAGAGGCTGTGTACGTTGGAAGTTTTAGTAGGCTAAACAAGTTCAGAGCCCAAGTGTTTGTGGTTCGTTTGAGATGTTACCAGTGGGAGATGAGGACCAGCAAGAGCTTTCAGGGCTGGCCCCTTTAGTGTAGGAGCAATCCCTGGACGTTCGCAATTTCGGTGTTGAGCTCTGGCCAGATTGAGCAGGAGAGGCTGTGTACGTTGGAAGTTTTAGTAGGCTAAACAAGTTCAGAGCCCAAGTGTTTGTGGTTCGTTTGAGAGGTTACCAGTGGGAGATGAGGACCAGCAAGAGCTTTCAGGGCTGGCCCCTTTAGTGTAGGAGCAATTGCTGGACGTTCGCAATTTCGGTGTTGAGCTCTGGCCAGATTGAGCAGGAGAGGCTGTGTACGTTGGAACTTTTAGTAGGCTAAACAAGTTCAGAGCCCAAGTGTTTGTGGTTCATTTGAGAGGTTACCAGTGGGAGATGAGAACCAGCAAGAGCTTTCAGGGCTGGCCCCTTTAGTGTAGGAGCAATCGCTGGACGCTCGCAATTTCGGTGTTGAGCTCTGGCCAGATTGAGCAGGAGAGGCTGTGTACGTTGGAAGTTTTAGTAGGCTAAACAAGTTCAGAGCTTAAGTGTTTGTAGTTCGTTTGAGAGGTTACCAGTGGGAGATGAGGAGCAGCAAGAGCTTTCAGGGCTGGCCCCTTTAGTGTAGGAGCAATCGCTGGACGTTCGCAATTTCGGTGTTGAGCTCTGGCCAGATTGAGCAGGAGAGGCTGTGTACGTTGGAAGTTTTAGTAGGCTAAACAAGTTCAGAGCCCAAGTGTTTGTGGTTCGTTTGAGAGGTTACCAGTGGGAGATGAGGACCAGCAAGAGCTTTCAGGGCTGGCCCCTTTAGTGTAGGAGCAATCGCTGGACGTTCGCAATTTCGGTGTTGAGCTCTGGCCAGATTGAGCAGGAGAGGCTGTGTACGTTGGAAGTTTTAGTAGGCTAAACAAGTTCAGAGCCCAAGTGTTTGTGGTTCGTTTGAGAGGTTACCAGTGGGAGATGAGGACCAGCAAGAGCTTTCAGGGCTGGCCCCTTTAGTGTAGGAGCAATCGCTGGACGTTCGCAATTTCGGTGTTGAGCTCTGGCCAGATTGAGCAGGAGAGGCGGTGTACGTTGGAAGTTTTAGTAGGCTAAACAAGTTCAGAGCCCAAGTGTTTGTGGTTCGTTTGAGAGGTTACCAGTGGGAGATGAGGAGCAGCAAGAGCTTTCAGGGCTGGCACCTTTAGTGTAGGAGCAATCCCTGGACGTTCGCAATTTCGGTGTTGAGCTCTGGCCAGATTGAGCAGGAGAGGCTGTGTACGTTGGAAGTTTTAGTAGGCTAAACAAGTTCAGAGCCCAAGTGTTTGTGGTTCGTTTGAGAGGTTACCGGTGGGAGATGAGGACCAGCAAGAGCTTTCAGGGCTGGCCCCTTTAGTGTAGGAGCAATCCCTGGACGTTCGCAATTTCGGTGTTGAGCTCTGGCCAGATTGAGCAGGAGAGGCTGTGTACGTTGGAAGTTTTAGTAGGCTAAACAAGTTCAGAGCCCAAGTGTTTGTGGTTCGTTTGAGAGGTTACCAGTGGGAGATGAGGACCAGCAAGAGCTTTCAGGGCTGGCCCCTTTAGTGTAGGAGCAATCGCTGGACGTTCGCAATTTCGGTGTTGAGCTCTGGCCAGATTGAGCAGGAGAGGCTGTGTACGTTGGAAGTTTTAGTAGGCTAAACAAGTTCAGAGCCCAAGTGTTTGTGGTTCGTTTGAGAGGTTACCAGTGGGAGATGAGAACCAGCAAGAGCTTTCAGGGCTGGCCCCTTTAGTGTAGGAGCAATCGCTGGACGCTCGCAATTTCGGTGTTGAGCTCTGGCCAGATTGAGCAGGAGAGGCTGTGTACGTTGGAAGTTTTAGTAGGCTAAACAAGTTCAGAGCCCAAGTGTTTGTGGTTCGTTTGAGATGTTACCAGTGGGAGATGAGGACCAGCAAGAGCTTTCAGGGCTGGCACCTTTAGTGTAGGAGCAATCGCTGGACGCTCGCAATTTCGGTGTTGAGCTCTGGCCAGATTGAGCAGGAGAGGCTGTGTACGTTGGAAGTTTTAGTAGGCTAAACAAGTTCAGAGCCTAAGTGTTTGTAGTTCGTTTGAGAGGTTACCAGTGGGAGATGAGGACCAGCAAGAGCTTTCAGGGCTGGCCGCTTTAGTGTAGGAGCAATCGCTGGACGTTCGCAATTTCGGTGTTGAGCTCTGGCCAGATTGAGCAGGAGAGGCTGTGTACGTTGGAAGTTTTAGTAGGCTAAACAAGTTCAGAGCCCAAGTGTTTGTGGTTCGTTTGAGATGTTACCAGTGGGAGATGAGGACCAGCAAGAGCTTTCAGGGCTGGCCCCTTTAGTGTAGGAGCAATCGCTGGACGTTCGCAATTTCGGTGTTGAGCTCTGGCCAGATTGAGCAGGAGAGGCTGTGTACGTTGGAAGTTTTAGTAGGCTAAACAAGTTCAGAGCCCAAGTGTTTGTGGTTCGTTTGAGAGGTTACCAGTGGGAGATGAGGACCAGCAAGAGCTTTCAGGGCTGGCCCCTTTAGTGTAGGAGCAATCGCTGGACGCTCGCAATTTCGGTGTTGAGCTCTGGCCAGATTGAGCAGGAGAGGCTGTGTACGTTGGAAGTTTTAGTAGGCTAAACAAGTTCAGAGCCTAAGTGTTTGTAGTTCGTTTGAGAGGTTACCAGTGGGAGATGAGGACCAGCAAGAGCTTTCAGGGCTGGCCCCTTTAGTGTAGGAGCAATCGCTGGACGTTCGCAATTTCGGTGTTGAGCTCTGGCCAGATTGAGCAGGAGAGGCTGTGTACGTTGGAAGTTTTAGTAGGCTAAACAAGTTCAGAGCCCAAGTGTTTGTGGTTCGTTTGAGAGGTTACCAGTGGGTGATGAGGACCAGCAAGAGCTTTCAGGGCTGGCCCCTTTAGTGTAGGAGCAATCCCTGGACGTTCGCAATTTCGGTGTTGAGCTCTGGCCAGATTGAGCAGGAGAGGCGGTGTACGTTGGAAGTTTTAGTAGGCTAAACAAGTTCAGAGCCCAAGTGTTTGTGGTTCGTTTGAGAGGTTACCAGTGGGAGATGAGGACCAGCAAGAGCTTTCAGGACTGGCCCCTTTAGTGTAGGAGCAATCCCTGGACGTTCGCAATTTCGGTGTTGAGCTCTGGCCAGATTGAGCAGGAGAGGCTGTGTACGTTGGAAGTTTTAGTAGGCTAAACAAGTTCAGAGCCCAAGTGTTTGTGGTTCGTTTGAGAGGTTACCGGTGGGAGATGAGGACCAGCAAGAGCTTTCAGGGCTGGCCCCTTTAGTGTAGGAGCAATCGCTGGACGTTCGCAATTTCGGTGTTGAGCTCTGGCCAGATTGAGCAGGAGAGGCTGTGTACATTGGAAGTTTTAGTAGGCTAAACAAGTTCAGAGGCCAAGTGTTTGTGGTTCGTTTGAGAGGTTACCAGTGGGAGATGAGGACCAGCAAGAGCTTTCAGGGCTGGCACCTTTAGTGTAGGAGCAATCCCTGGACGTTCGCAATTTCGGTGTTGAGCTCTGGCCAGATTGAGCAGGAGAGGCTGTGTACGTTGGAAGTTTTAGTAGGCTAAACAAGTTCAGAGCCCAAGTGTTTGTGGTTCGTTTGAGATGTTACCAGTGGGAGATGAGGACCAGCAAGAGCTTTCAGGGCTGGCACCTTTAGTGTAGGAGCAATCCCTGGACGTTCGCAATTTCGGTGTTGAGCTCTGGCCAGATTGAGCAGGAGAGGCTGTGTACGTTGGAAGTTTTAGTAGGCTAAACAAGTTCAGAGCCCAAGTGTTTGTGGTTCGTTTGAGAGGTTACCAGTGGGAGATGAGGACCAGCAAGAGCTTTCAGGGCTGGCCCCTTTAGTGTAGGAGCAATCGCTGGACGTTCGCAATTTCGGTGTTGAGCTCTGGCCAGATTGAGCAGGAGAGGCTGTGTACGTTGGAAGTTTTAGTAGGCTAAACAAGTTCAGAACCCAAGTGTTTGTGGTTCGTTTGAGAGGTTACCAGTGGGAGATGAGAACCAGCAAGAGCTTTCAGGGCTGGCCCCTTTAGTGTAGGAGCAATCGCTGGACGCTCGCAATTTCGGTGTTGAGCTCTGGCCAGATTGAGCAGGAGAGGCTGTGTACGTTGGAAGTTTTAGTAGGCTAAACAAGTTCAGAGCTTAAGTGTTTGTGGTTCGTTTGAGAGGTTACCAGTGGGAGATGAGGACCAGCAAGAGCTTTCAGGGCTGGCCCCTTTAGTGTAGGAGCAATCGCTGGACGTTCGCAATTTCGGTGTTGAGCTCTGGCCAGATTGAGCAGGAGAGGCTGTGTACGTTGGAAGTTTTAGTAGGCTAAACAAGTTCAGAGCCCAAGTGTTTGTGGTTCGTTTGAGAGGTTACCAGTGGGAGATGAGGACCAGCAAGAGCTTTCAGGGCTGGCCCCTTTAGTGTAGGAGCAATCGCTGGACGTTCGCAATTTCGGTGTTGAGCTCTGGCCAGATTGAGCAGGAGAGGCTGTGTACGTTGGAAGTTTTAGTAGGCTAAACAAGTTCAGAGCCCAAGTGTTTGTGGTTCGTTTGAGAGGTTACCAGTGGGAGATGAGGAGCAGCAAGAGCTTTCAGGGCTGGCCCCTTTAGTGTAGGAGCAATCGCTGGACGTTCGCAATTTCGGTGTTGAGCTCTGGCCAGATTGAGCAGGAGAGGCGGTGTACGTTGGAAGTTTTAGTAGGCTAAACAAGTTCAGAGCCCAAGTGTTTGTGGTTCGTTTGAGAGGTTACCAGTGGGAGATGAGGAGCAGCAAGAGCTTTCAGGGCTGGCCCCTTTAGTGTAGGAGCAATCCCTGGACGTTCGCAATTTCGGTGTTGAGCTCTGGCCAGATTGAGCAGGAGAGGCAGTGTACGTTGGACGTTTTAGTAGGCTAAACAAGTTCAGAGCCCAAGTGTTTGTGGTTCGTTTGAGAGGTTACCAGTGGGAGATGAGGAGCAGCAAGAGCTTTCAGGGCTGGCCCCTTTAGTGTAGGAGCAATCGCTGGACGTTCGCAATTTCGGTGTTGAGCTCTGGCCAGATTGAGCAGGAGAGGCGGTGTACGTTGGAAGTTTTAGTAGGCTAAACAAGTTCAGAGCCCAAGTGTTTGTGGTTCGTTTGAGAGGTTACCAGTGGGAGATGAGGAGCAGCAAGAGCTTTCAGGGCTGGCCCCTTTAGTGTAGGAGCAATCCCTGGACGTTCGCAATTTCGGTGTTGAGCTCTGGCCAGATTGAGCAGGAGAGGCTGTGTACGTTGGAAGTTTTAGTAGGCTAAACAAGTTCAGAGCCCAAGTGTTTGTGGTTCGTTTGAGAGGTTACCAGTGGGAGATGAGGACCAGCAAGAGCTTTCAGGGCTGGCCCCTTTAGTGTAGGAGCAATCGCTGGACGTTCGCAATTTCGGTGTTGAGCTCTGGCCAGATTGAGCAGGAGAGGCTGTGTACATTGGAAGTTTTAGTAGGCTAAACAAGTTCAGAGCCCAAGTGTTTGTGGTTCGTTTGAGAGGTTACCAGTGGGAGATGAGGACCAGCAAGAGCTTTCAGGGCTGGCACCTTTAGTGTAGGAGCAATCCCTGGACGTTCGCAATTTCGGTGTTGAGCTCTGGCCAGATTGAGCAGGAGAGGCTGTGTACGTTGGAAGTTTTAGTAGGCTAAACAAGTTCAGAGCCCAAGTGTTTGTGGTTCGTTTGAGAGGTTACCAGTGGGAGATGAGGACCAGCAAGAGCTTTCAGGGCTGGCCCCTTTAGTGTAGGAGCAATCCCTGGACGTTCGCAATTTCGGTGTTGAGCTCTGGCCAGATTGAGCAGGAGAGGCTGTGTACGTTGGAAGTTTTAGTAGGCTAAACAAGTTCAGAGCCCAAGTGTTTGTGGTTCGTTTGAGAGGTTACCAGTGGGAGATGAGGACCAGCAAGAGCTTTCAGGGCTGGCCCCTTTAGTGTAGGAGCAATCGCTGGACGTTCGCAATTTCGGTGTTGAGCTCTGGCCAGATTGAGCAGGAGAGGCTGTGTACGTTGGAAGTTTTAGTAGGCTAAACAAGTTCAGAGCCCAAGTGTTTGTGGTTCGTTTGAGAGGTTACCAGTGGGAGATGAGAACCAGCAAGAGCTTTCAGGGCTGGCCCCTTTAGTGTAGGAGCAATCGCTGGACGCTCGCAATTTCGGTGTTGAGCTCTGGCCAGATTGAGCAGGAGAGGCTGTGTACGTTGGAAGTTTTAGTAGGCTAAACAAGTTCAGAGCTTAAGTGTTTGTAGTTCGTTTGAGAGGTTACCAGTGGGAGATGAGGAGCAGCAAGAGCTTTCAGGGCTGGCCGCTTTAGTGTAGGAGCAATCGCTGGACGTTCGCAATTTCGGTGTTGAGCTCTGGCCAGATTGAGCAGGAGAGGCTGTGTACGTTGAAAGTTTTAGTAGGCTAAACAAGTTCAGAGCCCAAGTGTTTGTGGTTCGTTTGAGATGTTACCAGTGGGAGATGAGGACCAGCAAGAGCTTTCAGGGCTGGCCCCTTTAGTGTAGGAGCAATCGCTGGACGTTCGCAATTTCGGTGTTGAGCTCTGGCCAGATTGAGCAGGAGAGGCAGTGAACGTTGGAACTTTTAGTAGGCTAAACAAGTTCAGAGCCCAAGTGTTTGTGGTTCGTTTGAGAGGTTACCAGTGGGAGATGAGGACCAGCAAGAGCTTTCAGGGCTGGCACCTTTAGTGTAGGAGCAATCGCTGGACGTTCGCAATTTCGGTGTTGATCTCTGGCCAGATTGAGCAGGAGAGGCTGTGTACGTTGGAAGTTTTAGTAGGCTAAACAAGTTCAGAGCCCAAGTGTTTGTGGTTCGTTTGAGAGGATACCAGTGGGAGATGAGGACCAGCAAGAGCTTTCAGGGCTGGCCCCTTTAGTGTAGGAGCAATCCCTGGACGTTCGCAATTTCGGTGTTGAGCTCTGGCCAGATTGAGCAGGAGAGGCTGTGTACATTGGAAGTTTTAGTAGGCTAAACAAGTTCAGAGCCCAAGTGTTTGTGGTTCGTTTGAGAGGTTACCAGTGGGAGATGAGGACCAGCAAGAGCTTTCAGGGCTGGCACCTTTAGTGTAGGAGCAATCCCTGGACGTTCGCAATTTCGGTGTTGAGCTCTGGCCAGATTGAGCAGGAGAGGCTGTGTACGTTGGAAGTTTTAGTAGGCTAAACAAGTTCAGAGCCCAAGTGTTTGTGGTTCGTTTGAGATGTTACCAGTGGGAGATGAGGACCAGCAAGAGCTTTCAGGGCTGGCCCCTTTAGTGTAGGAGCAATCCCTGGACGTTCGCAATTTCGGTGTTGAGCTCTGGCCAGATTGAGCAGGAGAGGCTGTGTACGTTGGAAGTTTTAGTAGGCTAAACAAGTTCAGAGCCCAAGTGTTTGTGGTTCGTTTGAGAGGTTACCAGTGGGAGATGAGGACCAGCAAGAGCTTTCAGGGCTGGCCCCTTTAGTGTAGGAGCAATCGCTGGACGTTCGCAATTTCGGTGTTGAGCTCTGGCCAGATTGAGCAGGAGAGGCTGTGTACGTTGGAAGTTTTAGTAGGCTAAACAAGTTCAGAGCCCAAGTGTTTGTGGTTCGTTTGAGAGGTTACCAGTGGGAGATGAGAACCAGCAAGAGCTTTCAGGGCTGGCCCCTTTAGTGTAGGAGCAATCGCTGGACGTTCGCAATTTCGGTGTTGAGCTCTGGCCAGATTGAGCAGGAGAGGCTGTGTACGTTGGAAGTTTTAGTAGGCTAAACAAGTTCAGAGCTTAAGTGTTTGTAGTTCGTTTGAGAGGTTACCAGTGGGAGATGAGGAGCAGCAAGAGCTTTCAGGGCTGGCCGCTTTAGTGTAGGAGCAATCGCTGGACGTTCGCAATTTCGGTGTTGAGCTCTGGCCAGATTGAGCAGGAGAGGCTGTGTACGTTGAAAGTTTTAGTAGGCTAAACAAGTTCAGAGCCCAAGTGTTTGTGGTTCGTTTGAGATGTTACCAGTGGGAGATGAGGACCAGCAAGAGCTTTCAGGGCTGGCCCCTTTAGTGTAGGAGCAATCGCTGGACGTTCGCAATTTCGGTGTTGAGCTCTGGCCAGATTGAGCAGGAGAGGCAGTGAACGTTGGAAGTTTTAGTAGGCTAAACAAGTTCAGAGCCCAAGTGTTTGTGGTTCGTTTGAGAGGTTACCAGTGGGAGATGAGGACCAGCAAGAGCTTTCAGGGCTGGCACCTTTAGTGTAGGAGCAATCGCTGGACGTTCGCAATTTCGGTGTTGATCTCTGGCCAGATTGAGCAGGAGAGGCTGTGTACGTTGGAAGTTTTAGTAGGCTAAACAAGTTCAGAGCCCAAGTGTTTGTGGTTCGTTTGAGAGGATACCAGTGGGAGATGAGGACCAGCAAGAGCTTTCAGGGCTGGCCCCTTTAGTGTAGGAGCAATCCCTGGACGTTCGCAATTTCGGTGTTGAGCTCTGGCCAGATTGAGCAGGAGAGGCTGTGTACGTTGGAAGTTTTAGTAGACTAAACAAGTTCAGAGCCCAAGTGTTTGTGGTTCGTTTGAGAGGTTACCGGTGGGAGATGAGGACCAGCAAGAGCTTTCAGGGCTGGCCCCTTTAGTGTAGGAGCAATCGCTGGACGTTCGCAATTTCGGTGTTGAGCTCTGGCCAGATTGAGCAGGAGAGGCAGTGTACGTTGGAAGTTTTAGTAGGCTAAACAAGTTCAGAGCCCAAGTGTTTGTGGTTCGTTTGAGAGGTTACCAGTGGGAGATGAGGACCAGCAAGAGCTTTCAGGGCTGGCCCCTTTAGTGTAGGAGCAATCGCTGGACGTTCGCAATTTTGGTGTTGAGCTCTGGCCAGATTGAGCAGGAGAGGCTGTGTACGTTGGAAGTTTCAGTAGGCTAAACAAGTTCAGAGCCCAAGTGTTTGTGGTTCGTTTGAGAGGTTACCAGTGGGAGATGAGGACCAGCAAGAGCTTTCAGGGCTGGCCCCTTTAGTGTAGGAGCAATCGCTGGACGCTCGCAATTTCGGTGTTGAGCTCTGGCCAGATTGAGCAGGAGAGGCTGTGTACGTTGGAAGTTTTAGTAGGCTAAACAAGTTCAGAGCTTAAGTGTTTGTAGTTCGTTTGAGAGGTTACCAGTGGGAGATGAGGACCAGCAAGAGCTTTCAGGGCTGGCCCCTTTAGTGTAGGAGCAATCGCTGGACGTTCGCAATTTCGGTGTTGAGCTCTGGCCAGATTGAGCAGGAGAGGCTGTGTACGTTGGAAGTTTTAGTAGGCTAAACAAGTTCAGAGGCCAAGTGTTTGTGGTTCGTTTGAGATGTTACCAGTGGGAGATGAGGACCAGCAAGAGCTTTCAGGGCTGGCCCCTTTAGTGTAGGAGCAATCGCTGGACGTTCGCAATTTCGGTGTTGAGCTCTGGCCAGATTGAGCAGGAGAGGCTGTGTACGTTGGAAGTTTTAGTAGGATAAACAAGTTCAGAGCCCAAGTGTTTGTGGTTCGTTTGAGAGGTTACCAGTGGGAGATGAGGACCAGCAAGAGCTTTCAGGGCTGGCCCCTTTAGTGTAGGAGCAATCGCTGGACGCTCGCAATTTCGGTGTTGAGCTCTGGCCAGATTGAGCAGGAGAGGCTGTGTACGTTGGAAGTTTTAGTAGGCTAAACAAGTTCAGAGCCTAAGTGTTTGTAGTTCGTTTGAGAGGTTACCAGTGGGAGATGAGGACCAGCAAGAGCTTTCAGGGCTGGCCCCTTTAGTGTAGGAGCAATCGCTGGACGTTCGCAATTTCGGTGTTGAGCTCTGGCCAGATTGAGCAGGAGAGGCTGTGTACGTTGGAAGTTTTAGTAGGCTAAACAAGTTCAGAGCCCAAGTGTTTGTGGTTCGTTTGAGAGGTTACCAGTGGGTGATGAGGAGCAGCAAGAGCTTTCAGGGCTGGCACCTTTAGTGTAGGAGCAATCCCTCGACGTTCGCAATTCCGCTGTTAAGCTCTGGCCAGATTGAGCAGGAGAGGCTGTGTACGTTGGAAGTTTTAGTAGGCTAAACAAGTTCAGAGCCCAAGTGTTTGTGGTTCGTTTGAGAGGTTACCAGTGGGAGATGAGGACCAGCAAGAGCTTTCAGGGCTGGCACCTTTAGTGTAGGAGCAATCGCTGGACGTTCGCAATTTCGGTGTTGAGCTCTGGCCAGATTGAGCAGGAGAGGCTGTGTACGTTGGAAGTTTTAGTAGGCTAAACAAGTTCAGAGCCCAAGTGTTTGTGGTTCGTTTGAGAGGTTACCAGTGGGAGATGAGGACCAGCAAGAGCTTTCAGGGCTGGCCCCTTTAGTGTAGGAGCAATCGCTGGACGTTCGCAATTTTGGTGTTGAGCTCTGGCCAGATTGAGCAGGAGAGGCTGTGTACGTTGGAAGTTTCAGTAGGCTAAACAAGTTCAGAGCCCAAGTGTTTGTGGTTCGTTTGAGAGGTTACCAGTGGGTGATGAGGACCAGCAAGAGCTTTCAGGGCTGGCCCCTTTAGTGTAGGAGCAATCCCTGGACGTTCGCAATTTCGGTGTTGAGCTCTGGCCAGATTGAGCAGGAGAGGCGGTGTACGTTGGAAGTTTTAGTAGGCTAAACAAGTTCAGAGCCCAAGTGTTTGTGGTTCGTTTGAGAGGTTACCAGTGGGAGATGAGGACCAGCAAGAGCTTTCAGGACTGGCCCCTTTAGTGTAGGAGCAATCCCTGGACGTTCGCAATTTCGGTGTTGAGCTCTGGCCAGATTGAGCAGGAGAGGCTGTGTACGTTGGAAGTTTCAGTAGGCTAAACAAGTTCAGAGGCCAAGTGTTTGTGGTTCGTTTGAGAGGTTACCGGTGGGAGATGAGGACCAGCAAGAGCTTTCAGGGCTGGCACCTTTAGTGTAGGAGCAATCCCTGGACGTTCGCAATTTCGGTGTTGAGCTCTGGCCAGATTGAGCAGGAGAGGCTGTGTACGTTGGAAGTTTTAGTAGGCTAAACAAGTTCAGAGCCCAAGTGTTTGTGGTTCGTTTGAGAGGTTACCAGTGGGAGATGAGAACCAGCAAGAGCTTTCAGGGCTGGCCCCTTTAGTGTAGGAGCAATCGCTGGACGCTCGCAATTTCGGTGTTGAGCTCTGGCCAGATTGAGCAGGAGAGGCTGTGTACGTTGGAAGTTTTAGTAGGCTAAACAAGTTCAGAGCTTAAGTGTTTGTAGTTCGTTTGAGAGGTTACCAGTGGGAGATGAGGACCAGCAAGAGCTTTCAGGGCTGGCCCCTTTAGTGTAGGAGCAATCGCTGGACGTTCGCAATTTCGGTGTTGAGCTCTGGCCAGATTGAGCAGGAGAGGCTGTGTACGTTGGAAGTTTTAGTAGGCTAAACAAGTTCAGAGCCCAAGTGTTTGTGGTTCGTTTGAGAGGTTACCAGTGGGAGATGAGGACCAGCAAGAGCTTTCAGGGCTGGCACCTTTAGTGTAGGAGCAATCGCTGGACGTTCGCAATTTCGGTGTTGAGCTCTGGCCAGATTGAGCAGGAGAGGCTGTGTACGTTGGAAGTTTTAGTAGGCTAAACAAGTTCAGAGCCCAAGTGTTTGTGGTTCGTTTGAGAGGTTACCAGTGGGAGATGAGGACCAGCAAGAGCTTTCAGGGCTGGCCCCTTTAGTGTAGGAGCAATCCCTGGACGTTCGCAATTTCGGTGTTGAGCTCTGGCCAGATTGAGCAGGAGAGGCTGTGTACGTTGGAAGTTTTAGTAGGCTAAACAAGTTCAGAGCCCAAGTGTTTGTGGTTCGTTTGAGAGGTTACCAGTGGGAGATGAGGACCAGCAAGAGCTTTCAGGACTGGCCCCTTTAGTGTAGGAGCAATCCCTGGACGTTCGCAATTTCGGTGTTGAGCTCTGGCCAGATTGAGCAGGAGAGGCTGTGTACGTTGGAAGTTTTAGTAGGCTAAACAAGTTCAGAGCCCAAGTGTTTGTGGTTCGTTTGAGAGGTTACCGGTGGGAGATGAGGACCAGCAAGAGCTTTCAGGGCTGGCCCCTTTAGTGTAGGAGCAATCGCTGGACGTTCGCAATTTCGGTGTTGAGCTCTGGCCAGATTGAGCAGGAGAGGCTGTGTACATTGGAAGTTTTAGTAGGCTAAACAAGTTCAGAGCCCAAGTGTTTGTGGTTCGTTTGAGAGGTTACCAGTGGGAGATGAGGACCAGCAAGAGCTTTCAGGGCTGGCACCTTTAGTGTAGGAGCAATCCCTGGACGTTCGCAATTTCGGTGTTGAGCTCTGGCCAGATTGAGCAGGAGAGGCTGTGTACGTTGGAAGTTTTAGTAGGCTAAACAAGTTCAGAGCCCAAGTGTTTGTGGTTCGTTTGAGATGTTACCAGTGGGAGATGAGGACCAGCAAGAGCTTTCAGGGCTGGCCCCTTTAGTGTAGGAGCAATCCCTGGACGTTCGCAATTTCGGTGTTGAGCTCTGGCCAGATTGAGCAGGAGAGGCTGTGTACGTTGGAAGTTTTAGTAGGCTAAACAAGTTCAGAGCCCAAGTGTTTGTGGTTCGTTTGAGAGGTTACCAGTGGGAGATGAGGACCAGCAAGAGCTTTCAGGGCTGGTCCCTTTAGTGTAGGAGCAATCTCTGGACGTTCGCAATTTCGGTGTTGAGCTCTGGCCAGATTGAGCAGGAGAGGCTGTGTACGTTGGAAGTTTTAGTAGGCTAAACAAGTTCAGAGCCCAAGTGTTTGTGGTTCGTTTGAGAGGTTACCAGTGGGAGATGAGAACCAGCAAGAGCTTTCAGGGCTGGCCCCTTTAGTGTAGGAGCAATCGCTGGACGCTCGCAATTTCGGTGTTGAGCTCTGGCCAGATTGAGCAGGAGAGGCTGTGTACGTTGGAAGTTTTAGTAGGCTAAACAAGTTCAGAGCTTAAGTGTTTGTGGTTCGTTTGAGAGGTTACCAGTGGGAGATGAGGACCAGCAAGAGCTTTCAGGGCTGGCCCCTTTAGTGTAGGAGCAATCGCTGGACGTTCGCAATTTCGGTGTTGAGCTCTGGCCAGATTGAGCAGGAGAGGCTGTGTACGTTGGAAGTTTTAGTAGGCTAAACAAGTTCAGAGCCCAAGTGTTTGTGGTTCGTTTGAGAGGTTACCAGTGGGAGATGAGGACCAGCAAGAGCTTTCAGGGCTGGCCCCTTTAGTGTAGGAGCAATCGCTGGACGTTCGCAATTTCGGTGTTGAGCTCTGGCCAGATTGAGCAGGAGAGGCTGTGTACGTTGGAAGTTTTAGTAGGCTAAACAAGTTCAGAGCCCAAGTGTTTGTGGTTCGTTTGAGAGGTTACCAGTGGGAGATGAGGACCAGCAAGAGCTTTCAGGGCTGGCCCCTTTAGTGTAGGAGCAATCGCTGGACGTTCGCAATTTCGGTGTTGAGCTCTGGCCAGATTGAGCAGGAGAGGCGGTGTACGTTGGAAGTTTTAGTAGGCTAAACAAGTTCAGAGCCCAAGTGTTTGTGGTTCGTTTGAGAGGTTACCAGTGGGAGATGAGGAGCAGCAAGAGCTTTCAGGGCTGGCCCCTTTAGTGTAGGAGCAATCCCTGGACGTTCGCAATTTCGGTGTTGAGCTCTGGCCAGATTGAGCAGGAGAGGCTGTGTACGTTGGAAGTTTTAGTAGGCTAAACAAGTTCAGAGCCCAAGTGTTTGTGGTTCGTTTGAGAGGTTACCAGTGGGAGATGAGGACCAGCAAGAGCTTTCAGGGCTGGCCCCTTTAGTGTAGGAGCAATCGCTGGACGTTCGCAATTTCGGTGTTGAGCTCTGGCCAGATTGAGCAGGAGAGGCTGTGTGCATTGGAAGTTTTAGTAGGCTAAACAAGTTCAGAGCCCAAGTGTTTGTGGTTCGTTTGAGAGGTTACCAGTGGGAGATGAGGACCAGCAAGAGCTTTCAGGGCTGGCACCTTTAGTGTAGGAGCAATCGCTGGACGTTCGCAATTTCGGTGTTGAGCTCTGGCCAGATTGAGCAGGAGAGGCTGTGTACGTTGGAAGTTTTAGTAGGCTAAACAAGTTCAGAGCCCAAGTGTTTGTGGTTCGTTTGAGATGTTACCAGTGGGAGATGAGGACCAGCAAGAGCTTTCAGGGCTGGCCCCTTTAGTGTAGGAGCAATCCCTGGACGTTCGCAATTTCGGTGTTGAGCTCTGGCCAGATTGAGCAGGAGAGGCTGTGTACGTTGGAAGTTTTAGTAGGCTAAACAAGTTCAGAGCCCAAGTGTTTGTGGTTCGTTTGAGAGGTTACCAGTGGGAGATGAGGACCAGCAAGAGCTTTCAGGGCTGGCCCCTTTAGTGTAGGAGCAATCGCTGGACGTTCGCAATTTCGGTGTTGAGCTCTGGCCAGATTGAGCAGGAGAGGCTGTGTACGTTGGAAGTTTTAGTAGGCTAAACAAGTTCAGAGCCCAAGTGTTTGTGGTTCGTTTGAGAGGTTACCAGTGGGAGATGAGAACCAGCAAGAGCTTTCAGGGCTGGCCCCTTTAGTGTAGGAGCAATCCCTGGACGTTCGCAATTTCGGTGTTGAGCTCTGGCCAGATTGAGCAGGAGAGGCTGTGTACGTTGGAAGTTTTAGTAGGCTAAACAAGTTCAGAGCTTAAGTGTTTGTAGTTCGTTTGAGAGGTTACCAGTGGGAGATGAGGAGCAGCAAGAGCTTTCAGGGCTGGCCGCTTTAGTGTAGGAGCAATCGCTGGACGTTCGCAATTTCGGTGTTGAGCTCTGGCCAGATTGAGCAGGAGAGGCTGTGTACTTTGGAAGTTTTAGTAGGCTAAACAAGTTCAGAGCCCAAGTGTTTGTGGTTCGTTTGAGATGTTACCAGTGGGAGATGAGGACCAGCAAGAGCTTTCAGGGCTGGCCCCTTTAGTGTAGGAGCAATCGCTGGACGTTCGCAATTTCGGTGTTGAGCTCTGGCCAGATTGAGCAGGAGAGGCTGTGTACGTTGGAAGTTTTAGTAGGCTAAACAAGTTCAGAGGCCAAGTGTTTGTGGTTCGTTTGAGAGGTTACCAGTGGGAGATGAGGACCAGCAAGAGCTTTCAGGGCTGGCCCCTTTAGTGTAGGAGCAATCGCTGGACGCTCGCAATTTCGGTGTTGAGCTCTGGCCAGATTGAGCAGGAGAGGCTGTGTACGTTGGAAGTTTTAGTAGGCTAAACAAGTTCAGAGCCTAAGTGTTTGTAGTTCGTTTGAGAGGTTACCAGTGGGAGATGAGGACCAGCAAGAGCTTTCAGGGCTGGCCCCTTTAGTGTAGGAGCAATCGCTGGACGTTCGCAATTTCGGTGTTGAGCTCTGGCCAGATTGAGCAGGAGAGGCTGTGTACGTTGGAAGTTTTAGTAGGCTAAACAAGTTCAGAGCCCAAGTGTTTGTGGTTCGTTTGAGAGGTTACCAGTGGGTGATGAGGAGCAGCAAGAGCTTTCAGGGCTGGCACCTTTAGTGTAGGAGCAATCCCTGGACGTTCGCAATTCCGCTGTTAAGCTCTGGCCAGATTGAGCAGGAGAGGCTGTGTACGTTGGAAGTTTTAGTAGGCTAAACAAGTTCAGAGCCCAAGTGTTTGTGGTTCGTTTGAGAGGTTACCAGTGGGAGATGAGGACCAGCAAGAGCTTTCAGGGCTGGCCCCTTTAGTGTAGGAGCAATCCCTGGACGTTCGCAATTTCGGTGTTGAGCTCTGGCCAGATTGAGCAGGAGAGGCAGTGAACGTTGGAAGTTTTAGTAGGCTAAACAAGTTCAGAGCCCAAGTGTTTGTGGTTCGTTTGAGAGGTTACCAGTGGGAGATGAGGACCAGCAAGAGCTTTCAGGGCTGGCACCTTTAGTGTAGGAGCAATCGCTGGACGTTCGCAATTTCGGTGTTGATCTCTGGCCAGATTGAGCAGGAGAGGCTGTGTACGTTGGAAGTTTTAGTAGGCTAAACAAGTTCAGAGCCCAAGTGTTTGTGGTTCGTTGAGAGGATACCAGTGGGAGATGAGGACCAGCAAGAGCTTTCAGGGCTGGCCCCTTTAGTGTAGGAGCAATCCCTGGACGTTCGCAATTTCGGTGTTGAGCTCTGGCCAGATTGAGCAGGAGAGGCTGTGTACGTTGGAAGTTTTAGTAGACTAAACAAGTTCAGAGCCCAAGTGTTTGTGGTTCGTTTGAGAGGTTACCGGTGGGAGATGAGGACCAGCAAGAGCTTTCAGGGCTGGCACCTTTAGTGTAGGAGCAATCGCTGGACGTTCGCAATTTCGGTGTTGAGCTCTGGCCAGATTGAGCAGGAGAGGCTGTGTACGTAGGAAGTTTCAGTAGGCTAAACAAGTTCAGAGCCCAAGTGTTTGTGGTTCGTTTGAGAGGTTACCAGTGGGAGATGAGGACCAGCAAGAGCTTTCAGGGCTGGCCCCTTTAGTGTAGGAGCAATCGCTGGACGCTCGCAATTTCGGTGTTGAGCTCTGGCCAGATTGAGCAGGAGAGGCTGTGTACGTTGGAAGTTTTAGTAGGCTAAACAAGTTCAGAGCTTAAGTGTTTGTAGTTCGTTTGAGAGGTTACCAGTGGGAGATGAGGACCAGCAAGAGCTTTCAGGGCTGGCCCCTTTAGTGTAGGAGCAATCGCTGGACGTTCGCAATTTCGGTGTTGAGCTCTGGCCAGATTGAGCAGGAGAGGCTGTGTACGTTGGAAGTTTTAGTAGGCTAAACAAGTTCAGAGGCCAAGTGTTTGTGGTTCGTTTGAGTTGTTACCAGTGGGAGATGAGGACCAGCAAGAGCTTTCAGGGCTGACCCCTTTAGTGTAGGAGCAATCGCTGGACGTTCGCAATTTCGGTGTTGAGCTCTGGCCAGATTGAGCAGGAGAGGCTGTGTACGTTGGAAGTTTTAGTAGGCTAAACAAGTTCAGAGCCCAAGTGTTTGTGGTTCGTTTGAGAGGTTACCAGTGGGAGATGAGGACCAGCAAGAGCTTTCAGGGCTGGCCCCTTTAGTGTAGGAGCAATCGCTGGACGCTCGCAATTTCGGTGTTGAGCTCTGGCCAGATTGAGCAGGAGAGGCTGTGTACGTTGGAAGTTTTAGTAGGCTAAACAAGTTCAGAGCCTAAGTGTTTGTAGTTCGTTTGAGAGGTTACCAGTGGGAGATGAGGACCAGCAAGAGCTTTCAGGGCTGGCCCCTTTAGTGTAGGAGCAATCGCTGGACGTTCGCAATTTCGGTGTTGAGCTCTGGCCAGATTGAGCAGGAGAGGCTGTGTACGTTGGAAGTTTTAGTAGGCTAAACAAGTTCAGAGCCCAAGTGTTTGTGGTTCGTTTGAGAGGTTACCAGTGGGTGATGAGGAGCAGCAAGAGCTTTCAGGGCTGGCACCTTTAGTGTAGGAGCAATCCCTCGACGTTCGCAATTCCGCTGTTAAGCTCTGGCCAGATTGAGCAGGAGAGGCTGTGTACGTTGGAAGTTTTAGTAGGCTAAACAAGTTCAGAGCCCAAGTGTTTGTGGTTCGTTTGAGAGGTTACCAGTGGGAGATGAGGACCAGCAAGAGCTTTCAGGGCTGGCCCCTTTAGTGTAGGAGCAATCGCTGGACGTTCGCAATTTCGGTGTTGAGCTCTGGCCAGATTGAGCAGGAGAGGCAGTGTACGTTGGAACTTTTAGTAGGCTAAACAAGTTCAGAGCCCAAGTGTTTGTGGTTCGTTTGAGAGGTTACCAGTGGGAGATGAGGACCAGCAAGAGCTTTCAGGGCTGGCACCTTTAGTGTAGGAGCAATCCCTGGACGTTCGCAATTTCGGTGTTGAGCTCTGGCCAGATTGAGCAGGAGAGGCTGTGTACGTTGGAAGTTTTAGTAGGCTAAACAAGTTCAGAGCCCAAGTGTTTGTGGTTCGTTTGAGAGGATACCAGTGGGAGATGAGGACCAGCAAGAGCTTTCAGGGCTGGCCCCTTTAGTGTAGGAGCAATCGCTGGACGTTCGCAATTTCGGTGTTGAGCTCTGGCCAGATTGAGCAGGAGAGGCTGTGTACGTTGGAAGTTTTAGTAGGCTAAACAAGTTCAGAGCCCAAGTGTTTGTGGTTCGTTTGAGAGGTTACCAGTGGGAGATGAGGACCAGCAAGAGCTTTCAGGGCTGGCACCTTTAGTGTAGGAGCAATCGCTGGACGTTCGCAATTTCGGTGTTGAGCTCTGGCCAGATTGAGCAGGAGAGGCTGTGTACGTTGGAACTTTTAGTAGGCTAAACAAGTTCAGAGCCCAAGTGTTTGTGGTTTGTTTGAGAGGTTACCAGTGGGAGATGAGGACCAGCAAGAGCTTTCAGGGCTGGCCCCTTTAGTGTAGGAGCAATCGCTGGACGTTCGCAATTTTGGTGTTGAGCTCTGGCCAGATTGAGCAGGAGAGGCTGTGTACGTTGGAAGTTTCAGTAGGCTAAACAAGTTCAGAGCCCAAGTGTTTGTGGTTCGTTTGAGAGGTTACCAGTGGGTGATGAGGACCAGCAAGAGCTTTCAGGGCTGGCCCCTTTAGTGTAGGAGCAATCCCTGGACGTTCGCAATTTCGGTGTTGAGCTCTGGCCAGATTGAGCAGGAGAGGCGGTGTACGTTGGAAGTTTTAGTAGGCTAAACAAGTTCAGAGCCCAAGTGTTTGTGGTTCGTTTGAGAGGTTACCAGTGGGAGATGAGGACCAGCAAGAGCTTTCAGGACTGGCCCCTTTAGTGTAGGAGCAATCCCTGGACGTTCACAATTTCGGTGTTGAGCTCTGGCCAGATTGAGCAGGAGAGGCTGTGTACGTTGGAAGTTTTAGTAGGCTAAACAAGTTCAGAGCCCAAGTGTTTGTGGTTCGTTTGAGAGGTTACCGGTGGGAGATGAATACCAGCAAGAGCTTTCAGGGCTGGCCCCTTTAGTGTAGGAGCAATCGCTGGACGTTCGCAATTTCGGTGTTGAGCTCTGGCCAGATTGAGCAGGAGAGGCTGTGTACATTGGAAGTTTTAGTAGGCTAAACAAGTTCAGAGCCCAAGTGTTTGTGGTTCGTTTGAGAGGTTACCAGTGGGAGATGAGGACCAGCAAGAGCTTTCAGGGCTGGCACCTTTAGTGTAGGAGCAATCGCTGGACGTTCGCAATTTCGGTGTTGAGCTCTGGGCAGATTGAGCAGGAGAGGCTGTGTACGTTGGAAGTTTTAGTAGGCTAAACAAGTTCAGAGCCCAAGTGTTTGTGGTTCGTTTGAGAGGTTACCAGTGGGAGATGAGAACCAGCAAGAGCTTTCAGGGCTGGCCCCTTTAGTGTAGGAGCAATCGCTGGACGCTCGCAATTTCGGTGTTGAGCTCTGGCCAGATTGAGCAGGAGAGGCTGTGTACGTTGGAAGTTTTAGTAGGCTAAACAAGTTCAGAGCCCAAGTGTTTGTGGTTCGTTTGAGAGGTTACCAGTGGGAGATGAGGACCAGCAAGAGCTTTCAGGGCTGGCCCCTTTAGTGTAGGAGCAATCGCTGGACGTTCGCAATTTCGGTGTTGAGCTCTGGCCAGATTGAGCAGGAGAGGCTGTGTACGTTGGAAGTTTTAGTAGGCTAAACAAGTTCAGAGCCCAAGTGTTTGTGGTTCGTTTGAGAGGTTACCAGTGGGAGATGAGGACCAGCAAGAGCTTTCAGGGCTGGCACCTTTAGTGTAGGAGCAATCGCTGGACGTTCGCAATTTCGGTGTTGAGCTCTGGCCAGATTGAGCAGGAGAGGCTGTGTACGTTGGAAGTTTTAGTAGGCTAAACAAGTTCAGAGCCCAAGTGTTTGTGGTTCGTTTGAGAGGTTACCAGTGGGAGATGAGGACCAGCAAGAGCTTTCAGGGCTGGCCCCTTTAGTGTAGGAGCAATCGCTGGACGTTCGCAATTTCGGTGTTGAGCTCTGGCCAGATTGAGCAGGAGAGGCTGTGTACGTTGGAAGTTTTAGTAGGCTAAACAAGTTCAGAGCCCAAGTGTTTGTGGTTCGTTTGAGAGGTTACCAGTGGGAGATGAGGACCAGCAAGAGCTTTCAGGGCTGGCACCTTTAGTGTAGGAGCAATCGCTGGACGTTCGCAATTTCGGTGTTGAGCTCTGGCCAGATTGAGCAGGAGAGGCAGTGTACGTTGGAACTTTTAGTAGGCTAAACAAGTTCAGAGCCCAAGTGTTTGTGGTTCGTTTGAGAGGTTACCAGTGGGAGATGAGGAGCAGCAAGAGCTTTCAGGGCTGGCCCCTTTAGTGTAGGAGCAATCGCTGGACGTTCGCAATTTCGGTGTTGAGCTCTGGCCAGATTGAGCAGGAGAGGCTGTGTACGTTGGACGTTTTAGTAGGCTAAACAAGTTCAGAGCCTAAGTGTTTGTGGTTCGTTTGAGAGGTTACCGGTGGGAGATGAGGACCAGCAAGAGCTTTCAGGGCTGGCCCCTTTAGTGTAGGAGCAATCGCTGGACGTTCGCAATTTCGGTGTTGAGCTCTGGCCAGATTGAGCAGGAGAGGCTGTGTACGTTGGAAGTTTTAGTAGGCTAAACAAGTTCAGAGCCCAAGTGTTTGTGGTTCGTTTGAGAGGTTACCAGTGGGTGATGAGGAGAAGCAAGAGCTTTCAGGGCTGGCACCTTTAGTGTAGGAGCAATCCCTGGACGTTCGCAATTCCGCTGTTAAGATAAGGCCAGATTGAGCAGGAGAGGCTGTGTACGTTGGAAGTTTTAGTAGGCTAAACAAGTTCAGAGCCCAAGTGTTTGTGGTTCGTTTGAGAGGTTACCAGTGGGAGATGAGGACCAGCAAGAGCTTTCAGGGCTGGCCCCTTTAGTGTAGGAGCAATCGCTGGACGCTCGCAATTTCGGTGTTGAGCTCTGGCCAGATTGAGCATGAGAGGCAGTGTACATTGGAAGTTTTAGTAGGCTAAACAAGTTCAGAGGCCAAGTGTTTGTGGTTCGTTTGAGAGGTTACCAGTGGGAGATGAGGACCAGCAAGAGCTTTCAGGGCTGGCCCCTTTAGTGTAGGAGCAATCGCTGGACGTTCGCAATTTCGGTGTTGAGCTCTGGCCAGATTGAGCAGGAGAGGCTGTGTACGTTGGAAGTTTTAGTAGGCTAAACAAGTTCAGAGCCCAAGTGTTTGTGGTTCGTTTGAGAGGTTACCAGTGGGAGATGAGGACCAGCAAGAGCTTTCAGGGCTGGCCCCTTTAGTGTAGGAGCAATCGCTGGACGTTCGCAATTTTGGTGTTGAGCTCTGGCCAGATTGAGCAGGAGAGGCTGTGTACGTTGGAAGTTTCAGTAGGCTAAACAAGTTCAGAGCCCAAGTGTTTGTGGTTCGTTTGAGAGGTTACCAGTGGGTGATGAGGACCAGCAAGAGCTTTCAGGGCTGGCCCCTTTAGTGTAGGAGCAATCCCTGGACGTTCGCAATTTCGGTGTTGAGCTCTGGCCAGATTGAGCAGGAGAGGCGGTGTACGTTGGAAGTTTTAGTAGGCTAAACAAGTTCAGAGCCCAAGTGTTTGTGGTTCGTTTTAGAGGTTACCAGTGGGAGATGAGGACCAGCAAGAGCTTTCAGGGCTGGCCCCTTTAGTGTAGGAGCAATCCCTGGACGTTCGCAATTTCGGTGTTGAGCTCTGGCCAGATTGAGCAGGAGAGGCTGTGTACGTTGGAAGTTTTAGTAGGCTAAACAAGTTCAGAGCCCAAGTGTTTGTGGTTCGTTTGAGATGTTACCAGTGGGAGATGAGGACCAGCAAGAGCTTTCAGGGCTGGCCCCTTTAGTGTAGGAGCAATCCTGGACGTTCGCAATTTCGGTGTTGAGCTCTGGCCAGATTGAGCAGGAGAGGCTGTGTACGTTGGAAGTTTTAGTAGGCTAAACAAGTTCAGAGCCCAAGTGTTTGTGGTTCGTTTGAGAGGTTACCAGTGGGAGATGAGGACCAGCAAGAGCTTTCAGGGCTGGCCCCTTTAGTGTAGGAGCAATCCCTGGACGTTCGCAATTTCGGTGTTGAGCTCTGGCCAGATTGAGCAGGAGAGGCTGTGTACGTTGGAAGTTTTAGTAGGCTAAACAAGTTCAGAGCCCAAGTGTTTGTGGTTCGTTTGAGAGGTTACCAGTGGGAGATGAGAACCAGCAAGAGCTTTCAGGGCTGGCCCCTTTAGTGTAGGAGCAATCGCTGGACGCTCGCAATTTCGGTGTTGAGCTCTGGCCAGATTGAGCAGGAGAGGCTGTGTACGTTGGAAGTTTTAGTAGGCTAAACAAGTTCAGAGCTTAAGTGTTTGTAGTTCGTTTGAGAGGTTACCAGTGGGAGATGAGGACCAGCAAGAGCTTTCAGGGCTGGCACCTTTAGTGTAGGAGCAATCGCTGGACGTTCGCAATTTCGGTGTTGAGCTCTGGCCAGATTGAGCAGGAGAGGCTGTGTACGTTGGAAGTTTTAGTAGGCTAAACAAGTTCAGAGCCCAAGTGTTTGTGGTTCGTTTGAGAGGTTACCAGTGGGAGATGAGGACCAGCAAGAGCTTTCAGGGCTGGCCCCTTTAGTGTAGGAGCAATCGCTGGACGTTCGCAATTTCGGTGTTGAGCTCTGGCCAGATTGAGCAGGAGAGGCTGTGTACGTTGGAAGTTTTAGTAGGCTAAACAAGTTCAGAGCCCAAGTGTTTGTGGTTCGTTTGAGAGGTTACCAGTGGGAGATGAGGACCAGCAAGAGCTTTCAGGGCTGGCCCCTTTAGTGTAGGAGCAATCGCTGGACGTTCGCAATTTCGGTGTTGAGCTCTGGCCAGATTGAGCAGGAGAGGCAGTGTACGTTGGAACTTTTAGTAGGCTAAACAAGTTCAGAGCCCAAGTGTTTGTGGTTCGTTTGAGAGGTTACCAGTGGGAGATGAGGACCAGCAAGAGCTTTCAGGGCTGGCCCCTTTAGTGTAGGAGCAATCGCTGGACGTTCGCAATTTCGGTGTTGAGCTCTGGCCAGATTGAGCAGGAGAGGCTGTGTACGTTGGAAGTTTTAGTAGGCTAAACAAGTTCAGAGCCCAAGTGTTTGTGGTTCGTTTGAGAGGTTACCAGTGGGAGATGAGGACCAGCAAGAGCTTTCAGGGCTGGCCCCTTTAGTGTAGGAGCAATCGCTGGACGTTCGCAATTTCGGTGTTGAGCTCTGGCCAGATTGAGCAGGAGAGGCTGTGTACGTTGGAAGTTTTAGTAGGCTAAACAAGTTCAGAGCCCAAGTGTTTGTGGTTCGTTTGAGAGGTTACCAGTGGGAGATGAGGACCAGCAAGAGCTTTCAGGGCTGGCACCTTTAGTGTAGGAGCAATCGCTGGACGTTCGCAATTTCGGTGTTGAGCTCTGGCCAGATTGAGCAGGAGAGGCTGTGTACGTTGGAAGTTTTAGTAGGCTAAACAAGTTCAGAGCCCAAGTGTTTGTGGTTCGTTTGAGAGGTTACCAGTGGGAGATGAGGACCAGCAAGAGCTTTCAGGGCTGGCCCCTTTAGTGTAGGAGCAATCCCTGGACGTTCGCAATTTCGGTGTTGAGCTCTGGCCAGATTGAGCAGGAGAGGCAGTGTACGTTGGAACTTTTAGTAGGCTAAACAAGTTCAGAGCCCAAGTGTTTGTGGTTCGTTTGAGAGGTTACCAGTGGGAGATGAGGACCAGCAAGAGCTTTCAGGGCTGGCCCCTTTAGTGTAGGAGCAATCGCTGGACGTTCGCAATTTCGGTGTTGAGCTCTGGCCAGATTGAGCAGGAGAGGCTGTGTACGTTGGAAGTTTTAGTAGGCTAAACAAGTTCAGAGCCCAAGTGTTTGTGGTTCGTTTGAGAGGTTACCAGTGGGAGATGAGGACCAGCAAGAGCTTTCAGGGCTGGCCCCTTTAGTGTAGGAGCAATCCCTGGACGTTCGCAATTTCGGTGTTGAGCTCTGGCCAGATTGAGCAGGAGAGGCAGTGTACGTTGGAACTTTTAGTAGGCTAAACAAGTTCAGAGCCCAAGTGTTTGTGGTTCGTTTGAGAGGTTACCAGTGGGAGATGAGGACCAGCAAGAGCTTTCAGGGCTGGCCCCTTTAGTGTAGGAGCAATCGCTGGACGTTCGCAATTTCGGTGTTGAGCTCTGGCCAGATTGAGCAGGAGAGGCTGTGTACGTTGGAACTTTTAGTAGGCTAAACAAGTTCAGAGCCCAAGTGTTTGTGGTTCGTTTGAGAGGTTACCAGTGGGAGATGAGGACCAGCAAGAGCTTTCAGGGCTGGCCCCTTTAGTGTAGGAGCAATCGCTGGACGTTCGCAATTTCGGTGTTGAGCTCTGGCCAGATTGAGCAGGAGAGGCTGTGTACGTTGGAAGTTTTAGTAGGCTAAACAAGTTCAGAGCCCAAGTGTTTGTGGTTCGTTTGAGAGGTTACCAGTGGGAGATGAGGACCAGCAAGAGCTTTCAGGGCTGGCACCTTTAGTGTAGGAGCAATCCCTGGACGTTCGCAATTTCGGTGTTGAGCTCTGGCCAGATTGAGCAGGAGAGGCTGTGTACGTTGGAAGTTTTAGTAGGCTAAACAAGTTCAGAGCCCAAGTGTTTGTGGTTCGTTTGAGAGGTTACCAGTGGGAGATGAGGACCAGCAAGAGCTTTCAGGGCTGGCCCCTTTAGTGTAGGAGCAATCGCTGGACGTTCGCAATTTCGGTGTTGAGCTCTGGCCAGATTGAGCAGGAGAGGCTGTGTACGTTGGAAGTTTTAGTAGGCTAAACAAGTTCAGAGCCCAAGTGTTTGTGGTTCGTTTGAGAGGTTACCGGTGGGAGATGAGGAGCAGCAAGAGCTTTCAGGGCTGGCCCCTTTAGTGTAGGAGAAATCGCTGGACGTTCGCAATTTCGGTGTTGAGCTCTGGCCAGATTGAGCAGGAGAGGCAGTGTACGTTGGAACTTTTAGTAGGCTAAACAAGTTCAGAGCCCAAGTGTTTGGTTCGTTTGAGAGGTTACCAGTGGGAGATGAGGACCAGCAAGAGCTTTCAAGGCTGGCCCCTTTAGTGTAGGAGCAATCCCTGGACGTTCGCAATTTCGGTGTTGAGCTCTGGCCAGATTGAGCAGGAGAGGCTGTGTACGTTGGAAGTTTTAGTAGGCTAAACAAGTTCAGAGCCCAAGTGTTTGTGGTTCGTTTGAGAGGTTACCGGTGGGAGATGAGGACCAGCAAGAGCTTTCAGGGCTGGCCCCTTTAGTGTAGGAGCAATCGCTGGACGTTCGCAATTTCGGTGTTGAGCTCTGGCCAGATTGAGCAGGAGAGGCTGTGTACGTTGGAAGTTTTAGTAGGCTAAACAAGTTCAGAGCCCAAGTGTTTGTGGTTCGTTTGAGAGGTTACCAGTGGGAGATGAGGACCAGCAAGAGCTTTCAGGGCTGGCCCCTTTAGTGTAGGAGCAATCCCTGGACGTTCACAATTTTGGTGTTGAGCTCTGGCCAGATTGAGCAGGAGAGGCTGTGTACGTTGGAAGTTTTAGTAGGCTAAACAAGTTCAGAGCCCAAGTGTTTGTGGTTCGTTTGAGAGGTTACCAGTGGGAGATGAGGACCAGCAAGAGCTTTCAGGGCTGGCACCTTTAGTGTAGGAGCAATCGCTGGACGTTCGCAATTTCGGTGTTGAGCTCTGGCCAGATTGAGCAGGAGAGGCAGTGTACGTTGGAACTTTTAGTAGGCTAAACAAGTTCAGAGCCCAAGTGTTTGTGGTTCGTTTGAGAGGTTACCAGTGGGAGATGAGGACCAGCAAGAGCTTTCAGGGCTGGCCCCTTTAGTGTAGGAGCAATCCCTGGACGTTCGCAATTTCGGTGTTGAGCTCTGGCCAGATTGAGCAGGAGAGGCTGTGTACGTTGGAAGTTTTAGTAGGCTAAACAAGTTCAGAGCCCAAGTGTTTGTGGTTCGTTTGAGAGGTTACCGGTGGGAGATGAGGACCAGCAAGAGCTTTCAGGGCTGGCCCCTTTAGTGTAGGAGCAATCGCTGGACGTTCGCAATTTCGGTGTTGAGCTCTGGCCAGATTGAGCAGGAGAGGCTGTGTACGTTGGAAGTTTTAGTAGGCTAAACAAGTTCAGAGCCCAAGTGTTTGTGGTTCGTTTGAGAGGTTACCAGTGTGAGATGAGGACCAGCAAGAGCTTTCAGGGCTGGCCCCTTTAGTGTAGGAGCAATCCCTGGACGTTCACAATTTCGGTGTTGAGCTCTGGCCAGATTGAGCAGGAGAGGCTGTGTACGTTGGAAGTTTTAGTAGGCTAAACAAGTTCAGAGCCCAAGTGTTTGTGGTTCGTTTGAGAGGTTACCAGTGGGAGATGAGGACCAGCAAGAGCTTTCAGGGCTGGCCCCTTTAGTGTAGGAGCAATCGCTGGACGTTCGCAATTTCGGTGTTGAGCTCTGGCCAGATTGAGCAGGAGAGGCTGTGTACGTTGGAAGTTTTAGTAGGCTAAACAAGTTCAGAGCCCAAGTGTTTGTGGTTCGTTTGAGAGGTTACCAGTGGGAGATGAGGAGCAGCAAGAGCTTTCAGGGCTGGCCCCTTTAGTGTAGGAGCAATCGCTGGACGTTCGCAATTTCGGTGTTGAGCTCTGGCCAGATTGAGCAGGAGAGGCAGTGTACGTTGGAAGTTTTAGTAGGCTAAACAAATTCAGAGCCCAAGTGTTTGTGGTTCGTTTGAGAGGTTACCAGTGGGAGATGAGGACCAGCAAGAGCTTTCAGGGCTGGCCCCTTTAGTGTAGGAGCAATCCCTGGACGTTCGCAATTTCGGTGTTGAGCTCTGGCCAGATTGAGCAGGAGAGGCTGTGTACGTTGGAAGTTTTAGTAGGCTAAACAAGTTCAGAGCCCAAGTGTTTGTGGTTCGTTTGAGAGGTTACCGGTGGGAGATGAGGACCAGCAAGAGCTTTCAGGGCTGGCCCCTTTAGTGTAGGAGCAATCGCTGGACGTTCGCAATTTCGGTGTTGAGCTCTGGCCAGATTGAGCAGGAGAGGCTGTGTACGTTGGAAGTTTTAGTAGGCTAAACAAGTTCAGAGCCCAAGTGTTTGTGGTTCGTTTGAGAGGTTACCAGTGGGAGATGAGGCCCAGCAAGAGCTTTCAGGGCTGGCCCCTTTAGTGTAGGAGCAATCGCTGGACGTTCGCAATTTCGGTGTTGAGCTCTGGCCAGATTGAGCAGGAGAGGCTGTGTACGTTGGAAGTTTCAGTAGGCTAAACAAGTTCAGAGGCCAAGTGTTTGTGGTTCGTTTGAGAGGTTACCGGTGGGAGATGAGGAGCAGCAAGAGCTTTCAGGGCTGGCCCCTTTAGCGTAGGAGCAATCGCTGGACGTTCGCAATTTCGGTGTTGAGCTCTGGCCAGATTGAGCAGGAGAGGCAGTGTACGTTGGAAGTTTTAGTAGGCTAAACAAGTTCAGAGCCCAAGTGTTTGTGGTTCGTTTGAGAGGTTACCAGTGGGAGATGAGGACCAGCAAGAGCTTTCAGGGCTGGCACCTTTAGTGTAGGAGCAATCCCTGGACGTTCGCAATTTCGGTGTTGAGCTCTGGCCAGATTGAGCAGGAGAGGCTGTGTACGTTGGAAGTTTTAGTAGGCTAAACAAGTTCAGAGCCCAAGTGTTTGTGGTTCATTTGAGAGGTTACCAGTGGGAGATGAGGACCAGCAAGAGCTTTCAGGGCTGGCACCTTTAGTGTAGGAGCAATCGCTGGACGTTCGCAATTTCGGTGTTGAGCTCTGGCCAGATTGAGCAGGAGAGGCAGTGTACGTTGGAACTTTTAGTAGGCTAAACAAGTTCAGAGCCCAAGTGTTTGTGGTTCGTTTGAGAGGTTACCAGTGGGAGATGAGGACCAGCAAGAGCTTTCAGGGCTGGCCCCTTTAGTGTAGGAGCAATCCCTGGACGTTCGCAATTTCGGTGTTGAGCTCTGGCCAGATTGAGCAGGAGAGGCTGTGTACGTTGGAAGTTTTAGTAGGCTAAACAAGTTCAGAGCCCAAGTGTTTGTGGTTCGTTTGAGAGGTTACCGGTGGGAGATGAGGACCAGCAAGAGCTTTCAGGGCTGGCCCCTTTAGTGTAGGAGCAATCGCTGGACGTTCGCAATTTCGGTGTTGAGCTCTGGCCAGATTGAGCAGGAGAGGCTGTGTACGTTGGAAGTTTTAGTAGGCTAAACAAGTTCAGAGCCCAAGTGTTTGTGGTTCGTTTGAGAGGTTACCAGTGGGAGATGAGGACCAGCAAGAGCTTTCAGGGCTGGCCCCTTTAGTGTAGGAGCAATCCCTGGACGTTCACAATTTCGGTGTTGAGCTCTGGCCAGATTGAGCAGGAGAGGCTGTGTACGTTGGAAGTTTTAGTAGGCTAAACAAGTTCAGAGCCCAAGTGTTTGTGGTTCGTTTGATGTACCTTTACTTTGCAAGATCAGATGCTCAATTCTCAGCAGCAATATCCTCCAAAGTCAGCTAGCACTGCAGAAACTGAAAGCACATCAGAGACTCGGCAGCCTGAAAGACCAATCATTCTGCCGAGTAAGTCTTATCCTAGATCAGCAAACAGCACATATCACATTGTGTACCCAGCAAAGAACACGTGATGATGTCACGGGCCCAAATATAACCTCCCCACCCTTCACAAAATTTATTGTAAGCATTCTAAGAGAGAATATAGACCAAAAGGCAAGTAAACCAGTTCTAAGACTTTGCAAGGCCTTGGTTTAAGTATTAGAAGTCTGCATCTGGCGGCACACTGGATACATAAATTTTCAAATTATTATCTCATTGTGAAATCTCTAGAAGACCACTTGTCCTAACGCACTGCAAATTGTGACTACTTGAAATGGGAGTCTGAAAATACACATCTGTTTGAGACAGAAGGTTTCACTTCTGCATTCTTACATCTTGGGCATTTGTGCACATGCATCAGCAAGATGGGTAGAAATCCTCACTCATGTACACAGAGGATTTTGGGGAAATATAGGCCCCCTTTGGATAGGGTGTAATTTCTCAGTCAATAATAGCTTTTAACTTAGGGAAAATATCAAGTTCTTGGGCGTGCTCTTGTACCCATAGGAAAACAACAGTGGTTTGGATGAAAACTAAAAACCTTGTTTGCCATTCGAGTGACCTCCAGGCCGGGATGAGGTTGATGGGGGGTGAGCTGCACCCTGTTTTTCACATAGACAAAGAGGTTTAGAATGGAGTTGATCATCCTTTGCTTTGATTTCTGTGTTTTATGCTGAATTTGGGTCACTGTAATGCTATATGACAGAAATGTTCTGCATGGCTGAATAAGAGATGTGTTTGTTACCAACCTTGCCACAGATTTAAATCCACACAGGGAGAACGGATCCAACATGGGAAAGTCAGGGTTACAGTGCAAAGGCATTGATGAGAAGACCAGTGGGCCTCTCTTTTCCTCCCACACATGACAAATCTCTCACTTTGTTCTCCAAACACTGGCTGACCCCTCCACTTTTTGTTCTTTAACATGTTCCTATTAGGGGTACCCCCTCATCTCTGAAGTTTTCATTTGTTCTCTCACTTCAAACTGTGTTCTTCTTACATAATATGGCAGTGTCATATCCCGTGGAAGTCCTGGAAGCACTAATTCAACACTGTTGGAAACACACAGGTCTTAATTGTCATTTACAGGAAGAGTTTTTTGCACCATAACTCATTCCAGCTTCCAGACTGCCTTTCATTGCCATTAGACCTGCTTAAAGACCCTTTATATCTCTAAAGTAATGTAAAAAGTCTTTTCTATAAACAATTATGAGCTCCTCTGTTTCCTTGCTGTCTTTCCATTCATTTCTAAATGACATCTCTTGCAAACTCATTTTCTGGAGAAGACTGGGCTATATTTTCATTAAACATAAGGAGTATAAAATTATGGTCATGTGTTATGCTCAGTCCATAGCAGATCTCCCTCTGCATCACAGAATACAGGCTGTTACACGATAGCCTGTTTTCAGGTTAATATAACTAAGAGTGACTACAACATCACATAGTAGAGAATATATACAGGACATGTGTAGGATTTTTTTCTTGGTTTAGAGCTGTTTGTGTCACACTGACGA